>NW_025938050.1:0-169596 GCF_000764305.2 Hyalella azteca | reverse complement strand
GGAGTGTATGAAGTGTGTGGAGTGTATGAAGTGTGTGGAGTGTATGAAGTATGCGGAGTGTATGAAGTGTGTGGAGTGTATGAAGTGTATGGAGTGTATGAAGTATGCGGAGTGTATGAAGTGTGTGGAGTGTATGAAGTGTGCGGAGTGTATGAAGTATGCGGAGTGTATGAAGTGTATGGAGTGTATATGCAGAGAATGTAGTGGATGCAGGAAGTGTTCTGTCAGCGTAGCACGTACAGGCTTAATGCGATTTATACAACAGGATGATGAAGTGAAAAATAGTCTATTTTTAAAAAATAAAAATTTTTACAGCACATACGAGGCCAATATATAATTAGTTCTACAGCACACCCGAAGCCTATACCTAATTTTTTATGTACAGTGTATATATGTATACTAATGAATAGCTACTTGCTGGGTATATAAGAATATAAATGAATAGCTGCTTGTTATGCGAATAAGGCTATCATAAGAATAGCCCGCAACACAAAACGCAGGGCTGAGGCTGAGGTAAGGACACTCGCTGGACAAAACACAGGGCAGCCGCGGCAGACTTTCATCTCGTGTAGAAAGCGACGTTGGAATCTCCAAAGACTAGCAGCCTCCGACCGAGCTGTTTCTAGCTGACATCTGGCAGCTTAATTTGCATGAGGATATTGCCATTCACATCTGTTTATTGGAGCGGCCATTAATTGGACACACGTTTTAAGCGCATTCCCCATCGCTGCACTTCATGACACGTAACATCGCTGTACTTCATGACACGAAACATCGCTGCACTTCATGACACGGAACACCGCTGCACTTCATGACACGGAACACCGCTGCACTTCATGACACGGAACATCGCTGTACTTCATGACACGAAACATCGCTGCACTTCATGACACGGAACACTGCTGCACTTCATGACACGGAACACTGCTGCACTTCATGACACGGAACATCGCTGCACTTCATGACACGGAACATCGCTGCACTTCATGACACGGAACACTGCTGCACTTCATGACACGGAACACCGCTGCACTTCATGACACGGAACACTGCTGCACTTCATGACACGGAACACCGCTGCACTTCATGACACGGAACATCGCTGCACTTCATGACACGGAACACCGCTGCACTTCATGACACGGAACATCACTGCACTTCATGACACGGAACACCGCTGCACTTCATGACAAGGAACATTGCCGCAACATTTCAACATCGCATTATAAAGGAAAGCCAAAAGAAAAATCCTTCCAGCCGCGGGTTCGAAGCTTTTGCCGCGGCGCTGCTGGGGACACACGCAGCGGCTCTGCTCATGCGGGCAACTTGCCACGGGTGGGGGCGGGTTACAGGGTGCGTGATGACTGATACTGATGAGTGGTGGGGGTGGTGGGTTGTCTTAATTATGAGTGAGGTAACACATGATGTGTGGTGGGGCTGAGGGGGTGGGGATCGTGATAAGCGAGGTAATACATAATGGCAGGTGGGGTGCTTTGTGGGTTGTGGAACGAATACTGGTTAGTAGGGTGCATGCTGGGTGATGGGACGCATGCTGGTGGTGGGTTGGTGGTCTCACACCACGCTCTGCGTCATGGGTATTCGCATGCTGCGGGTCACTCAGCATATATTCCTACACTTACAGCGACGTGCACAAACAATCTCCTCACGTATCAGCACCGGCATGTAACCTAACAAGCCAAATCTTCTTATGCATGAATGCTCGCACATTTAGCTTTAAAATAATAACGCTGTGCTCATCGGATGTAACCGTGGCGCATGGCTAGAGCGCGCTGTGCCATTACAATACAATACATTCAGTCCTGCCAATGATTACAATACATCCAGTCAAACCTCCCCAGATTCGTCATGGCAATTGCATCGTCCCATTCGCTTTCTATCGCATCGCCTCAGAAAAATCATATAGTCATATCTTATGATATGAAAAATCATATCCTATCTTATAATCCCAGTCATACTGTCCAAGAAATGTAATAATCGCCGTATCGTTCTAGTCGTACCGCCCCGACAAGTTCGCGGTGGTCGTATCGTCGCAGTGGCATCGTTCCGGAACTATCGTACAGTTCGGATCGTCGCGTAGCTATCACCATGTCAGGTCATCCCCGTCATTTCGAAATAGAATCATCGCAGAACTATCGCCGACCGCCATCTTTGCCTACAGTTTTCTATCTGATATAGTCCTCGTTTTGGTTGTCTGGCGGCAGCTCTCGCGACTGCGACTAGATTTAATTTTACCCGCTTGTCTACGAGGCCATCAGAAGAAAGGCCATCATTTTTTAGCCTCATTGAAGCCATCCGAAGTAAAGTGGATGGCAATGTACGAAAGGTTTAATTAAACTTAGTTTACTGTTTGAGATATTAAGTCTGTAAGTTTTCTGGCCGAGTGATTGCAACTAAATAAACTTGTAAAAGCTTGAGATCATTGAGATCCTGCCGCGCATGCTGCAAGAAATGTAAGTCCTAGTATCGAATGAGTGCAACATTCCTTTTATGCACTCAGGAGCGATCTTAGCCCACTCTTTAATGTTTCCAGTAGCGCCAACAAAAAAAGAGAAATTCCAAAAAATTTTAAAAACTCGCATTTGTTTTGTCATTTGCCAACACATACTAGAATTAATTTAAATAATTATGAGGTCGCAGTGCTGATGATGAAAAAATTATGAAATAGATTACGTTTGCTGTGTTCAGAATATGGCGTGAAGCATGCGGCTGCGCGCAAGACTTTATGGCAAACACTAAAAGCATGAAGTAGATATAAGCTCAAGCGCCACGCGGATGTCCACATCGTGCTGGTGGATATGTTTGCATTTATCTGCTTTTATCAATGCTAAACCTCTTGGATACTTGGCTTCGGAGTACTATGACCAGGGCCGTTCTATCGAAACTTTTTCAGTACACATAACTTATAAAGTCTACGTGTCGGCCTAAGCACACGTAGCGACCCAAGTACACGTAGCAGCCAAAGTAACGTAGCGGCCAAAGCACACGTAGCGGCCTAAGCACACGTAGCGGTCTAAATAACGTAGCGGCCTAAGTACATGTAGCGACCTAAGTAACGTAGCGGCCCAAGTATATGTAACGTCATAAGTACGCGTTGCGGCCCAAGTCAACGTAGCGGTCTAATTCGCATATGCCGCTTTCTCGTCCATTATTGATATGTTAAGCGTGAAAAGCCGTTAGACGGAGTTATAAACTCGTAAATATTTACGATAGTGCTGTTCCAGCTAGCTAGGATCAGTGGCCCCGGATGAAAGTAACGGGCATGATTCACCCTCGTAGAGTGGCGATGGTGCTATTTTCTTCCTCTACAATCCCTTTAGGCTCAAGGCGGAGAAGCGACAACGGGTAATCGCATGAGCAAAAAAAATACCGGACACAAGGAGTTCATTTCCAGCCGCCCGAGTTCGGACATAACGCACCATTTTTTTCTAAAGTGAAATTAAATAATTGCATGAGCAGAGCAGGCCGTAACACGCAACAGCGCCTCCCATACTTTCACAAGGGATTATTACCGAAGAATTTCTTTGCTGTTTGGTATCAGGTAAAAAATTTGAGACGTTCGTATACCAATGACAATATATATTAGAGCACTTTCGACTGGCACGATACAGCTGCTCGGAGGTCTTGTATTTTTAAGACACACATTTAAAAGCTATATTGATAAATAGTTCTATTTTAAATAGCGTAAAACTGTGCATATGTAATTATGTAATGCTAACTTTCTGCCATTCATATCCACTCTGCTCTCGATTCTTAATTTTCGCCCACTCTAAGCTTCTTTCGAAACACGACACAAATCTTGCAAGTGCACGTTTTCTTAAACATAATTATAATTTTTGCTGCGAATTATTATGGTATAACTTTACTCAAACGTTGTATGGAGTGCATGTCTGGAGACATAGCGGCATGACCTGTTGGTTCACACACCCCAGAGCTGTAAGAACTCGACCGGTTGTGTGAGAGGGCGGTGGCCCTCTGCTATTATTTGCCCATTTAAGCCAGTACATTGTCATTATTATCGGTGACTCTGATTAAACATTCCATTATACTCTTACCAGTATATTTAGCACCAACGGAGGAATATTTAACTCGTAACAGTTACGGTGCCAATGCCATAATTGCTGTCTCATTTCATGTTATACTTATCCGTTATTTGAAAGACAGGACCATTAATTAACATCGGCAGCATTAAATTAAATCTCTGACAAATGTCAGAGCTTGCCCCCATCTCTGACAATGCTTGGGTAAGATATAGTTGATGGGTCAGAGTAAGCAGGGAACGGTACTAACAATTAAAGATCAATTTTCGGGGCATAATCAACGGCAACACGGCGGCCAGCGATAACGTGTACACGATAACAAATCAGCAGCCACACGGCGGACAGCGATAACGCGTACATGATAACCAATAAGCAGCCACACGGCGGCCAGCGATAACGCGTACATGATAACAAATCAGCTGCCACACGGCGGCCAGCGATAACGCGTACATGATAACAAATCAGCAGCCACACAGCGGCCAGCGATAACGCGTACATGATAACCAATCAGCAGCCACACGGCGGTCAGCGATAACGCGTACATGATAACCAATCAGCAGCCACACGGCGGCCAGCGATAACACGTTCATGATAACCAATAAGCAGCAACACTGCGGCCAGAGATAACACGTTCATGATAACAAAGCATAGAACTCACATCGGCTCTAGAATTTCTTCATCGCTAAATGAAAAGATTTACCTGACCCTGACCTCTCCATTGACTTGTCAACTCTCGTCGTGCGTGTGATCCAAACTTATACAATTCCGGGAGTTGTGCCTCGCTGCGGCTTGGTTTTCGCACAAGAAAGGCATTGTTGTAGGCCTTAGCCTGCGGCCTTCCCCATGTTCCCAGGTGTAACGATGTAGTTTTCGTTAACACCGAAATGAAGACGATCGCCTTGGCGGTTAGAAGATGCTTCACGCTTAAATTGCGATCCACTAAAAAGTCACATGGGAAGGGAAACTGTGAAGCAAGAACGGCCTGCTCAAGGCTTGCAGTTTCGCATGCCTCTCCGCTCAATCAATCGCGGAGGTAAGTCACTGTTTTTTTTTATTTCAACATAAATCCTGAGCGTAAAACCAATCCTCTCGATTCCTAATTTCCTGCTCAGAATTTGTACCTGGGTCCGGACTATCCATAATAGTTAAAGTTATCAGCCAATCTCCGTCAGCCAATCATTGACGGTTTTTCAAGCTACATCCACCAATCACACACGATAAATCGGCAGCTACGTGTACTTAGTCCGCTAAACGAGCACTTAAGTGAGTTCTGCTAGTATGGCCTATAGATGAACAAAACACTGAAAATTAAAAATCGAAGAAATTCGATTTGCAAATTTATGAACTTTATTTTGCAAATTATCAACATTTATATTAAATATTTTGCGTGGTGATCCAGATGTTCAATGAATTGAATAACAAGTTTAAGAAAAGACCGATACTTCGTCTTTAATAGAGATCATGCTTATAGTTCTCACGCTGGAAGCCAGCAATTCATTCGGTACAAGTTCTTGCGAGCAATCATGCTATCAGTAGCCAGAGAACTGCATTAGCTCTAAATTGGCGTAATTAAACCAAGATATTCGGATTAAAACTAAAACAATAGATGCCATAAATCTCAAGGATTCAGTAAAAACACATGGAATATTTTAATTCAAACACAATGCCGTTATTTTACGATGCAACTTGATCGAAAAAATTAAAATAATTGACTGAATTTGTAATAAATCTGAGATGCATGTCTCATCGAAGGCCGCGAGGCAGGAAGTTCGTTATAAAACCTATTGACATTTACGGAGCCATCGGGCCGGTCTTTCCTCTAGATCCTGGCAACAAACACTTAGATAAATAAGACTTTGACCAAATTGTGATGCACTTGTTTCCTAGCGTGGGTCATCCTGACCCAGCTTAGTCGGGCAAAAGTGTGTATTGATGCTACACCCATCCTCTGCTCGAACTGTGGACAAGAAAGTGTGCCGTTATTTGCACAATAGGACACATTTGTTTTTCTGTGTGTAAATATTCAAGCGCCACCGAAGCGTCAAGGCTGACAATCTGTAACGGAGTACCTCGCGGTCTGTTGCTGCTGAAATTTTTCTCGAGTTTACGGCTGGATATATATTTACGGTCCAGAATTTGGTTTATTTCAATAATTTTAATTTTTTATTTCGTGGCTTCTGAAGGTTTCTCCCAAAGTTCTGAAAAGTATCAAGTTAAATCGACTTGGAAAATTTCATCGCAAAAAATCTCGGCTAATAAGTAAAATCTCATCTACACTCTGTAAAGTGAATAGGTCAATTGTCGAAATAGGAATACATTTTCTGCAAGTAGCATCCTATTATTGTCGTGCCAAAGTTATTCAGTTTGACCCCCACACAAGGGCAAAAAGTTCATCGCTATATGGACAAGGTTTTACTTATTTCTTTGTATGCATATGTTGCTAAAACCACAAAAAATAGACTATAGTTCACAATGATTATCGAAAAATATGCATGTCTGTGAGTTTACCCAGACAACGAAATGCGGTACGTACGGACCTCGCCGATGTACACGGTCTGCACCCACGTCGTGCGTTTCCGTAGTACGTAACAAGCTTAAATCGAGGACGTAATAACGTGACTGTTTATATCAGGCATAGGTAAACAAAGTTCACGCCCACATTTGATATCAAGAGAAAATTAATGAGATAAGATTCTGAAGTTTTTATCATAACGCCTGAATGGAACTGCCTAAGGCTTGCTCCGCTATCGGTACATGATTTGAAGCAATTCTGTGAAACAAAATAATACGCATCTAGCAACGCAACGCTTTAATAAAGCAGGCATCAGCAAGGGGAATGAGATGCAGTTGATGAAGGGAAAGTTACATCATATCGTGAATGAATTTCAGCAACAGAGAGCTAAAGCACACATACACAGGTTGCCTTCTTAGCTCATACCGATAATTCAAACAATCGTTACGAGGCTTATATGCAATTGATTGCAATGGATCAGCCTTTAATAATCAAGATGTAATTCATATCAAACCCATTGTAGTGAATAACACGCACAATTTCAAGGTTAACGTTGCTGTGTTTCCAGACACTCGTGTGACCGAAAAACGACGCCCGTGCGCTACCCTTGACCCGTTCGTAATCACGCGACACAATGCCAACCAAAAACGCTGAACCGACAACTTGACACTTGTTGGTAACGTGCAGCATCGCGGCATGTCATGCAGTCGTGGCTCGGCTGGTCTGGGTACAAGAAAGCTTGCGTCACGGCAGACATTACTATACCACGGACATTATTATACCACGGACATTATTATACCACGGGCATTATAATACCTCGGGCATTTTTATACCACGGGCATTATTATTTGCACGGGCATTATTATACCATAATTTTACCGGTGATGAACGTGAAGACAGATCATTGGATGTCAACACAAGCACTTCACGCACGTTATTTGGAAGCGTCGGTCAACGATCACCCATCGCCGTCCATTGTCCAACAACACACTATTAAATTTTTATTATTAGGGTATTTTGATGCTAATGAGGGAAATCGGGATTAAAATATAGATGTTAAGAGTCAGTCAATGTTTAATGATTTATGGAAAATCATAATCGTTCATTCTGAAAGCCTTAGGAAAGAGCATTTATGTTTTTACATTGTCTTATTCAAAACGTAATTATTAAATGCAAATTTTTTTAAATTATAAGTCAATGATAGTCAACAAAATTAATAATCACATTATTGATTGCTCAAATTGAAAATAGTTCATATTATTATGATGCTCTGCAGCGACCACTTGGCATTCACATGATTCTCGTGGCATTAACAAACAACGTGGCAAGCTATAAACCACGTCAAAGATATACGTATAAATTCATGACCTGAGTATCTGACCTCGTCCCCGGCGACTTCATTTAGCTGCAGAACATATCAAGTCAGACGAGGTCAAGCATCACATAAAAGTCTGATATCTAAACTAGAAGCCCTGATTCTCACGAGGTGATGGGTGAGAATAAATATCTTCCTCTGTGCTTCTATATCTCTTATTATTGCTCCTCACCTGGGTAAAACATGTGCATTCAACCTGTGCACAATACCTATGCACTACCTGTACTCTACTCTACACTCTACTGGCGCGCTACTATCAGTGCAATTTGCTAGTGCACTACTACCTGAACACTCTGCTAGTGCACTACTACCTGAGCACTCTGCTAGTGCACTACTACCTGAGCACTTTACTAGTGCACTACCCGAGCACTCTACTAATGCACTACCTGAACACTCTACTAATACACTACCTGAACCCTCAACTAATGCACTACCTGAACACTCTACTAATGCACTACCTGAAACCTCCGCTAATGCACTACCTGAACCCTCTACTAATGCACTACCAGAGCACTCTACCTCTCAACTCTACCCGAGCTAACAAGATTTCACCCCCAAGCTCCACTGCAAACGACAGAACTGAGCGCAGTTACGCGTAGTAGTGCAACAATGCGGGCGCTGTTGCAGCGAATGGTTGGTAGTAACTGTTAGCTTTGGGATGTGTGTGCGGGCTGTTATAATTCATGTCAAACACATATAACTATTCAATAATATTGAATTGATTGATTTAATATCAAACAAAAAAAGTGAGGCGAAAAAATATAATCAATACTTGGAATTTAAATTCATACGATATAAAACTTGAGTAAAATGCATACAATTGAACCATTTTCCAAGCCTCGGATAAGTCGCCGTAATTCATAATTAAATTATTATCAAGCTGAACGAGATCAGTTTTGCATATATTTACATAAACACTTAACATCCCTACTCAAACATGAATTCTAAATTAAATATAATTGTAATACTGAGTCGTTAAATTAAAATTTAATACAATGTTTGCATGAACAATCCTCACCTTCTTCTCGTCGGTATTGGTACAGAAATTTGTCTCGAGTGCTGAGCCACATTTCTCCGATGCAGGCGCCGATGCGTCGCCACAATCGCGGGTGTGGAGTACCACAGAGAATTGGTTAGGTCCACATATGCGTGATGTAGGAGTAGAGGAAGGACCTTGTGTACACTTTTGGTCACCAGGTGATGTTCGTACGTCGGATTCGACTGCCGTCAACGCCGCGTGTTTGTGGAGCTCAAAAGTATCGATGACGTTTACATCTGTTCCGTTTTTATTGTTTGTGGTTGAGGTGCTGATATCGCAAGACTTGCTTGACGCTGACCACTTATTCTGGATATTTTCTACAGTCGGTTGATCTACGGCAGGCTTTGTTGTTTTAACGCTGCTATGAACTGATTTGTTCGAATTTCCAAAATGTGTTACTCTACAAGATTTTGGAACATCGTAATGATTGTGATCCAAATTATTATTGATTAGATGTTCAGATTTATTTGGAGTCGAGATTGTCACAAAATTTATTTCAGTTGCCTTACTCTTGTTATTATTGTCGTCATTTCTTGATGAGCTCTGTTCAACGCTCGGCCATACATCGGCATTACTTGTCTCTATTTTGAAATCCTTGCCCACTGAGTTAGCTCTCTTTGCTCGTCTATGAAAAGATCGCTTCAGTGATGTTCTAAAAATATTCCTGAAGGACGGTGCTGAAGTGACCCCGGGACGGTTTCCATGACGGCTACATTCCTTCGCCTGGCTTCTGGACGCCGAAGAGCATCGAGACCTCGGTAGGGCTGCCTCCACCGAGCCCAACGTTTGGTGGTCATCCCCAGACGTAGGGGGCACTTCTTCGGCTTCTATCTCCGTCTTCTGGCGTACAAGAGTGCGTTTAAAATGTTCTGTTCTGCGAAGTGACTTTCTTAGAGATCTTTTGAGTGATCTGCCACTTCTAAACGATCGTTGGAGGACCGAACTCAGAGTCTTCTTTTGTGCAATGTCGTCGACGTTGACGTAAGTTAGATCGTCACCTTCGTTTCTTTTTGTTTTCAGCCTGGAACCAGATAGAGATGTCCTAACTTCTTCATCGTTGAAGTGAACAATCCGGCGCAGCTTTTCGCTTCTGCCTAAACAAATTTTATCCCGAGCAGAAAATTTTTCACTGATCTTCGGCTGAGCAATTCTTTCACGTGAAATTTTAGAATTTTTATTTTGCCTGCCATCGCATGAACGGCTTCTCCGGGAATATTCTGCAGGTCCGTCGTACTCCTTCACGCTCGATTGCTCGACGTTGGTAACGGTTTTATTATCAGGCTTTTTGTTACGCATGTGAATTTTATTCGGGTTGTTTTCCATACATTTTCGATCTTCTTTCTTTTGCTGAGCGACTTTACCGTTAGGTGGAATTAACTGAGACGTTTTACACGCATTTATCGAATTTTTAACGGAAACTTCAGATCTTTGATTTATATCCGATATTTGAATACGAGTTATCAAACGACGTACAGCTTGCAGCTCACCAGCAGCCGGGAGCGCTTCTTGCTTTTCGCTGTTGGAATGTTGTTCTTTCACCGGTGCGCTCAATTTAAGATGAATATTTGACGGAATTTTGGCGGACTTTTTTTGCTCGGTCTTCCAGCGCCGGGAAAAGTTGGTTTGGGTGACAGGACTTGGGGGAATGTAAGGTATGACTTGCCCGGCTTCAAGCGAGGAGTATGCAGATGAAGAGGAGTATGAGGAACATGGGGAACTATCCAGTGAGCCAGAACACTTTAGGATCTTAGTCTGGGGAAATTCCCCCCCGCAGTAGTCTTGCCGGGCTGGGGAAGGTGAGGCTTTGAGGTCGTGGAGGTGCTGACGACCGTCAAGAGCGACGTGCTTGTCGTGGAGTCTTGTTGACGTTACTTCATCTGCCCCGGACTGTTCCAGTGGGCGCCCACTGCCACCCTGCGCGTACTTCAGCATCTGAGGGAGGATAATAGGGACTTGTATTAATGGGCCTATAATTTCAAAAAAAGTTGAGAGATCGTAAGTTCATCAACCAATCATTGAAAGCTTTTCAAGCAAAATCCACCAGTCATAGACAAGAAAATAGAGCGTAAATACTTGCGATCACTTAGCTAGTTTTGAAAGGATGGCCCCTGGCCAACTGTATGACACACGTCACATGCATGTTGTGACGAAACGAAAGACAAGCGCAGCGACATCTTTCGTGATGACAACAACATACGACATTGCCCCACAACGAACCACTACACTCTAAAAAATCAGTTCACGCAGAGCACGTTGCGCATGAAGTCAACATGCCAGACATTAGGTACACATGGCGCACACATAGCGCAGCCAACATGCGACCAATTAAGCCGACATATAGCGCACCAAACATGCAACACTTTAAGTCAACATAACACACCGAACATGCTCTGCATTGAGCCAACATAGTGCACCCAGCATGCATCACATGAAGTCAACACAACATACTCAACATGCCCAACATTCAGAAAACATAGAGCAGGCGCATATGCATCTCCCCAGAGCGTTGAGGTCTCCACAGCCATTGCAGCGTAAGACCACAGCGGCCGCTACTTTAAATTCAAAATAATAGTACAACTGCAAAATTTATTAAAATAATATTTCAATTGAAATTAAGTTTTAAATTTGCAAACTAAAGTGTCATCATTCTAGAGAAATTGACACGGTCAGGCTAGAAGTAACGACGGATATACGCTCCAAATAGCCTCTGCAATTTCGTTTAATAACTTAGATAAGTTTATTGACATTGTTTGCTCAATATAATAAAAGAAAATTAAACTTTAAACTTCGACTGAAGTTTGAGATCGATAGGCGAAAGTGATTCGTGTTTCTAGTCGCTTGTTGCAATACACGTGCAATAACATTATTGCACGTGTAGTTAATAGTTATTATAAGTAAGAGTAACGAGCACGCGTCAGTGGCCACACCCACAGTTTACACGTAGGGCCACGTAGCACTGCACTCCTAGAAATGTGTGAGACTATGTCCAAACAGCGATGTCTTTTTAGCGCATTTTCTCATTTATGGAAAAAAATGCACTATTGTGCTCGCCATGTCCGTCTGTCTGTCTGTCCGTCCGTCCGTGACCTCAAGTTTTCGTCGACGAGAAAATGCGCTCTCTGTCACTCACTGCAGTGAGTACATGAGTTATATTTTTTGCCATTGTGTGGGTCATTTTGACTCAGTTTGTATGTATCAGTTTGCTGCTCTCTGTTCTTACTGTGGGGAAGAAAATGAGACACTATTTAGACAATATGAGTCATTACTTTTTTGAGTGATGCTCACGTCTCGTGTCGGCGACCAAGAGAACGTGCAACATCTAAGGTTTCGTACGTGTTTTGGTTGTCAGAAACCTCGGCTAGCAATAATGCACAAAATTAAATATACGTTTATTCGGATTATTAACATTTGTCACTCTAGGAGGCAATTCAATGAGGGACATAATAACGGTAGAGCGAGCTTCACCAATAAAATGTACAATGTACGCTATACAATGTACGATACACTGTACAATGTACACTAGATGGAAAAGTATATAACAATAAATCTGCCCCAAGCTTCGTTTTTTAGTCCCCCACTAGTAAAAATGAATGGATTGTATTGTTTGAATAATGACACACTATATGTAACCAGCAGCACGATCATAGAGTGGACGAAACCCTGATACACCCTTTGCCGGGCCAACATGGGCCTGAATGACCCACGTCGCGCTAGGGCAAAAAGTGCGTCGCTATTTGAACATAGTTAGTTCTCAGAGTGCACTCAGAAAAAGAATGAGTCACATAGTCCAAATAGTGAGGCACTTTTTGCACTTATCACGGATTCATCCTTTTTCCGGGTCAAACTGCGTCAGAAAGGCACACGAGCGCAAAAGAAAGCATGTCTGTTTGCACAATGACCCTTATATTTGTGTGAGTGCGCTGTGCCGCACGTGTGACACCAGTTCGTCACTGACAGGAAGCCATCACAGGTCGTGACGTACAGGTCATTACAGGTCACCGCAAGGCAGTCCAGAAGAGTCTATGTGTTTAGGTTGAGGCGTGTTCAGGATATTGTGAGCTACCGCAGGGATCAGGAAGTTAGTGGGGCTGTGGTGTGCCAGGCTACAGTACCCACCCAGCCTTTCACCGTCTCTGCAGGATGCGATGGAGAAAGCCGGAGGCCTACCTGAAGCTAGTGTGCTTAATTTTTTTAGGCACTTGGTGCCTACAGTTAATTATATGTGGCAATGTTCATTATGATATTCACATCTTTCGTGAGAAAAATAAAGTATGTGATTTTTCTTTCATGTGCACAATGTTCATTAGTCTCAGTGCAAGATAGTCCTGTATTTCTTATCTATCGAGTATCATTCTTGTAAGCTAAAACCAATCAGGGATATTGTTAAGATACAGAAAAGTTGTAATTTTAAACGACGCGATCATCTACAAAAATTGCAATAATAATACATATACCAGTCAGTCGTGTGTCAGGCTCGCGTATCAATGACTGCGGGTTGATCTCTCGTATTTGAGTGTCAGTTCAAATGTCAGCGAGAGGGACCAGGCCTGTATTCAAGTGTCATGTTTTGTGTCAGCAGCGATGCCGGCCATTCGAGTGTCAGTTTATATATCAGCAGTGGACAAGAGGAGGCATTGGTCTAGGCACGACCTCCGCATTAAGCAGCAGCAAGTCTTAAAAATAATAAAAGATCGTCAGAGGTTTTCTCGCCATGGTCAATTTCAGGGAAAGCGACGCGGCGATCAGCAATGGACACGACGATGTTCTTCTCCAGCTCCCGCCACGTTGTCAGTGCTGACTGTCTTAATGTCTGATATAAATTTTAATAAGACGTGCGTGTGGTGCAACAAACACGAAGATGTCAGAAAATTAAATAGAGAGAAACTATAGAGATTTGCAAACGCACAATATATCAACAACCATTCTGCGCTCAATTTTCGATTACATTTCATCAGAATACGCCTCATTCAGATACATATTGGACATTCTCGCTAGCAAATTTTGAAGTTAGACCCAGCCTGGTGGATTTCAATATTTGAGCAACTATTGGCAACTTGACTGATCCAATCATCACTGATGGTGTGATTGGCACCTTCCTCGGACGCGGCGCTATAGCCTGATGATCGTGCCCATCAAACGTGGCGCTGATGGGCAGAGAAAGCCCGCCTTTGTTCAGCTGAATGAAACTTTGATCAAAGGCATGTGTCTAAGAACGAATCGCTTAGCCGCCTAATGAGCAAGCGGGGAGTCAGTCTTTGCTCCAGAACTTGACATTATCTGCATTATAGTTTAACATGTTTTAGAATAAAAGTAGCATAGTTTATTTCAGGCATTTATATTCGTTATTGCAAAATTGTGACCTCATTTGGTGATTTTATTATCTGAATGCGATTTGTTCGGTTGCACACAGGAGTCGGAGGTGCAGTAGTAAACTAATGTAAAGTAGCCATAAAACAACTCGAGACCTTGGGACAGTCGACAGACCTAGCCAGAACAAATCGAAACCTCAGAGAAGTCAGCAGAAGAAGCCATAAATTCAACGCCCGCCGGCGCTGTAGCACCGTTACCACCTGCAGCAGAAAATGGCTACGACTCTATATATATCCTTCGGTTTAGCAAACGCCAACCATCACCTCATTACCGCTGCTCTCAAACTCCGACGCCTCGGCCAAAAATTTCCATTATGGCATCAGTCAGTGTGACAGCTCGGACCGCTTGTTTCCCTAGCACGCATTCCACGCGGTCAGGACTGACATTTTTGTCCCCGCGAAGCTTCATTAAAAGCGCCGACCAAGCCAGCCTCGGGTCCAGGTAGCGGGGTGTCGCGGGAGCCCTGCATGCTATCACGCGAAGGACCACACTGGACCTCACAATAGGTCCCCATCACGGGATGGACCACACGGGACCATACAATACATCCCCATAACGGAAGGGACCACATGGGACACGCCCAACATTGACATCACGAGTGGGTCCACACGTAGCCTCGACCTACATTCGCATCATGGAAGGGACCACACGAAATCTTTGCCCTATATATACATCCACATCACTGATGGGACCACACAGAGCCTCGTCCTGCATCCACATCAGAGGAAGGACCACACAGGGTCGGTCAGGGTGCTGCGGTTCACTGATCGATCACACCGCGGCACGGAGATCATATTCTCCGTGACGGCAGTTAATGAACGAAAACACATAAAAATCTATAAATATTTGACCTAATCTGCATTGCAAGTTTGCACTGTAATAAGCAGGGTCAGAAATGATCCTTCCAATGAAATCCAATTGATCAATGATCCAATCACTTATTGTGCAGAAGCACAAAGCTCATAAACTTGTACCTGTCGTTGTTCATTTCATGTATCGAGAGACTACAGTAGATATTGTTGTGTTGAAACACTGATAACTCATTAAAGCGGGAACACGACAAGCAAAATTAGAGTTCGCTCCCACATCGCAGCACTAACAACTGTGGTGCAAGATTTAATGAAGCGCTTCCTGTTGCCGCATGACCATGCGGGTCAATGCCCCAATAACGGAGACAACATAACTGTCCGTAGTAGCCATGCACGAGCTTGCGTCACAATATAATTCTCAAATTGAAACGGAAACAAAGCATTCGGTAACCATATTAATTCAATCTTTTTGACGTCTATGACAGAATATCCAGGCTAAATCTGACCTTGTAGCTATAAGCTTCACATGCAGTGGCGCTGGTATGAAGCAAGAACAATTTATTTTCACCGACTTAATTCGCTTTATTTTGCGAAGGAAACTTGGCTGTTCATAGCATAGCTGGTGCTGGTGCTGAATATGATGCCTTGATGGCTAGCAAATGGAGCCCAGCTGTTCATGTCACTGCTTGCGTGTTTGAACGCTCGTGTCACTGCTTGCGCGTTTGAGCGTTCGTGTCACTGCTTGCGTGTTTGAACGTTCGTGTCACTGCTTGCGCGTTTGAACGTTCGTGTCACTGTCACTGCTTGCGTGTTTGAGCGTTCGTGTCACTGCTTGCGTGTTTGAACGCTCGTGTCACTGCTTGCGTGTTTGAACGTTCGTGTCACTGTTTGCGTGTTTGAACGCTCGTGTCACTGCTTGCGTGTTTGAGCGTTCGTGTCACTGCTTGCGTGTTTGAACGTTCGTGCCACTGCTTGCATATTCAAACGTTCGTGTCATTGTTCGCATATTCGAACGTTCGTTTCACTGCTCTTAACTTTGAACGCTCGTGTCACAGCTTGCGTGTTGCGCTCCAGGTTCCCTTTAGATTCGCGGATAACTTTTGACCTACACTCAACGAATTTCCTTCGATAGCGTCGTGGACATCCGTTGTTTGCATTTCCTGCTTTGGTCAACAAAAGCAAAAGTTGAACAAAGACGGATTCGCTGCAGCGCAACACGCACCAAACAATACGTACACATACGCACACATGCAATCGCAACGCACATACAAGCACGACGCATATACAAGTAGAGCATACATACATGCGTGACACACATGCACGTACGGCATACATACACGCGTGACACACATGCACGTACGGCATACACACTCCTACAGCATGCATACTCGCTCGGCATACTTACACAAGTTTGTTAAACGTTTGACGTTACGTCTGTAACGCGTTTGACGTCACGTCTGTAACGCTGTCTCTTATACACATCTAGATGTGTATAAGAGACAGTCTGTAACGCGTTTGACGTTACGTCTGTAACGCGTTTGACGTCACGTCTGTAACGCGTATGACATGGCTTTTGGCTCATCCTAAGCCTCAAAAGCAATACATGTCAACAATAGTATCGAACACGTCGTGGCCTTACATCACTGAACACGTCACAATTTTTCAACCCTATTCATATCGTTGATTCGCCTGAATCTCTAGTTAACCATGAAATTAATAGCAAAATTTAAATTTTGTAAATTTATCATGTCTTTATAGAAACGTCGACACAATTTATGGCAATTTTTGTCACGGCTTGCAATCAATACAAAGTAGCACACAATTCCTGCCGCAGGCATCGTGCGTTTGATGCTCGAGAGGAAGACACTCGGCTTGCGTCTGGAAAACAAAGCTGCTAAGGAGAATTTATTGGCAATATTGTCCCGCTTTCGTCACGCAAAAGTACCCTGTGTTTCGGAGGTAAGCTTGCGCATAAATTCGCTCTGTAGTAAGGCAGGTTAGTGGTAAAACCTGCCCAAAGCTGCCAGCTTTCCCTATTGTTGTGGGTATGCTCGTTAGACCTGTAGCCGGTAAACATCAAAAGCTTTCTTTTAAACGATCGGAATCGGTAAGGGGGGCGGAGGTTTGTTGCGGCGCTGCCACTAGATAAAGTGTGAAAAAAAGGCAAATGGCGTCGCAAAGAGGATTAAGAAATGGAAAGGACAGTGAAAAAACAGAAAACGACAGATAGAGGATTCAGAAATTGTAAGGAAAGTGCAAGACAAAAATGGGTGCATAGCGCATAATTAGGTTGATTATAGCATGCTGCGTGACATCGCATTCGGTTTATGGTCCCATAAACTTGGTAAATGGGAACTCAGAGAAATGCATGAGTAATGTTGTCCAAATGGTGACACGCTTAGTGCACGGAGCGCTGATACGTCTTTTTGCCGGGCGAAACAGAATCATGATAACCCACACTGGAGCATACATACAGCGATATTAAAAAAAATCTCTTACATTTCTCTGAACGCAGGAATTCGTAAGCGAATGAAATGCTCCTCTGGATCATCACAGGATGAGCGATGCTGTGAAGGGAACAATGGGGGGGTTGAGGTGGCTTTACACAATCACATAACGACGTTGTTTGTTCAAATAATAAGTTGCAAACAACCGTTCTCATAAATTATGCCGTAAATAGTAATTTTATTCAAGCCATGTTTGCAGTAACATGCTTTGTGAAGGAGCAGCAACTCACCTCAGCGGCAGAAGACTGCAGGTAGCAGGAATAACATTTTTCTGTCTTCCATAAATCTAATAAGAAGAGAACGAGGAATTCTCAATACAAATTTGTTTTAAAGTTTAACATATATTTTTAACAAATTGAAAAATTGTCGTCGAACCGAAATGAAAATTTAAAAAATTTAATTCAACTTTTATTTGTTACGGACTGTTGTGGCGTGTTGTGGTCACACGCTCACGCGGTCACGCCTGCGTAAATGGGCCAAAAAATTGATTCTGATAAGTCATTACCGGAATTATTTCGATCCGGGATCATAAGCGTCTATAATAAGCGGTCCTTTGTTTTAAAAATGTTCGCGAATTAAATAAACTGTTTTCCAACTTCACTCCCGTGAAACGGGCGATTTGCTATTGAATCAGAGCTAAACGGAACAAATCTAACCACAAAAATTACGTTTACTAAGCGTGAGAACTGCATTTCACAACCTTGCTCCGCATATCAGTTCTTTAACAGCTTCAGACGAATGACGGACAAGCATTTGAAATCCATTGCAAATGATATAAACTTGCTTTATTTCACCGTTAGTATTTCTACCCGTCGGGCATCCCGTCATTCCCGCGTCACTTGGCTCATCGAGAGGAGCGTCGTGCATGCTACCACCTTGACACTTCTAGTGCGACTGAGTAACTTCTACGCCGGTGACCTGCGTTTTGCCGTTGCATTTCGTTTAAAAACCCAAACCCGCTTCTGCTCGGGACAGTTAACGCATGGGCTGCGTTCATTCACATGCAGCAATCATGTGTTATTTATGAATATGATCTATTTAATATAATGCGAATTCAATAGGAAATTAAGTTCAGATGGCGTTATTGAGTTTCACTTTTAAAGCGGGTACTAACATTCTAAGTTCTCATCAAAATTTCCAATTTCAGAGTGTGCATCAGTGAGGCATGAGCTCGGTGAGAGGCCTTGAGCAGGACAACGCTCGAAACAAGGCACACTGCCTGGTTAGTCGTTATCTCCCTTCGATCTCGTATCCACAACAACCACATTTCTGTCGCCGTGGCGGTTTAAAGAAAAGAGCGGTTTTCAGCCGGCCATCACTTTACGTTTGCCTCTCCGTGTGCTCTCAGTCATCGAGAGCTCCTCGACCGACAGCTGAAGGTTTTAAAACGATTGTCGACTCATTCATCGATGCCAGGCACTTTATAGAACAACAATACTCTTTGAAAGTTAACTTTTGCACTAATCGAAGAAACTTTCACAACCTATGCTGTTTAGTTCGTTTTATCTGCCACAAAGAGTTTGGATTAAGAATGCGTGGCATCACTGGAGAATAACTGCCAGCGCACATCTAACAAACTGAACAAAAGTTATACAATTTTATTAAACCCTTGAATCTCGGATGCATTTACCGTCTGTAATGATATTCGTACCTAGTGGTTTGGGACCGACATGTCGCGTCTGTTGCGAAAGGGTTACGAGCATGCAGGTGTCAAAATTTTCTGTACGACGGCAGTTGTATATAATTTGCATATATTATCTTAATTTCCACTATTTGAAAATAAATAGCTGGATTAACATGGAAATGTTCTGACAATAATGTTGTGTACGACAGGACTTAAAGCAAACAGACTTAGTGATTTAAGTATTGTGGAAACGAGCTCGAAAGTCCCATTTGCACCGTCTAATACTCTAATCTAATCGAACATGGAAATTTTTATGGTGACTTTTATGTTCACGGAAGAAAGAACAATTGTGTTTCCTACAGTTTAATAAGTGCAAACGTGAATGATGTAAACTGGAGATACCCTCATCAAATCCCCGAATAGTTTCTGTTTAAAAATTAAAGGAGCTGGAAAAAGTATACAAAAATTTACATTTCAATCATTGCAATCAATTCTGTTAGTCGTTGAACTATCGTTTTGCAATTCCACTCATAGTGGCACCATAATGGTGGAACAATGAGTACATTGTGCCGATACCAGCACCGTGAACTTAGCAAGATCTGACGAAAATAGGAAGGAACAATAGAAGCACATATGGATGCAACTACTAGACATAATATGGATGCAACTACATATGGATGCAACTACTAGACAAGCACATATGGATACTATGAACTACTAGACATAATACTGAAAATTAAATGCGTAAGTTGTATAATAAACGCCAATTTAATTATGTATTTTTACAATGATTGTTTCAATGTTTTTTGCGTTCGAAGCCCGGAACGGTATATATATCATGAGCATTTGGAGGGCGTATCCAAAATAATATTGGATATTATCTGGACAGGGAACTTTATTTTTGGTGGTGTAATCTCAAGGCATCTTAAAAACGGAACCCCGTTGAGACCCAACTAAACCACGAGTGTGTAACCCTGTGTATCCCAAGTAACCCTGGCGTTACTCGGGATAGATAACCCCAGAGATTTAAAAATCCATTTATCCCTAAACCCGGCATCCTCATTTTGGTTAGCCTCAATCCTGTTATTCCAATTCCTGGTATGCCTTATCATGCTATCCCCAGTCTAGTTATCGCCAATCCAGTTATCCACAGTGACATTAATAATTTTAAAACTCAAGTAGCGCTGGTTGAAGATAATGATTAAAGATGATTAGACTCAGTGTTTAATTATTCATGGATTTTAATTTTTGAAAAACAGAACTCCCATTGCAAGGAAAATGGCATTTAAATATTATAATCCAATTTCCCTCTCTCCCATTTTCCTATGTCCCACCATTCCCGGCTAATAGAATTTTATTCATAGGTAATATTACTAATTTGTTATGATTTATGCTTTCTGATAACAATCAAATTTTACAAGTGGGCCATCGTAGAAAAAGTTTTCCTCTCTCTAATATTTATTATTCTGAGAGCGTTTCCAAATTGCTGCTTGTCCGCAGTTAAGGAAAGTAAAATTTCGATTTTTGCATTCAAAGTCCGGCGTAATCTTGATTTTGGTGTTGTTTTGGTTCCCATTCCGAATCACATAGATGTCGGATTAGTCGTACTCGTAGGCTGCGGTGCGGTAGGCACGTAGCTCACCTCCTGTGACGGCGTGAGTCTGACTGTGACAGTGTGACTCTGTGTCCAGACTTCCAGTGAGGATCCAGCCTCCGAACAGACTGGTTTGATGAGTTGATCAGTTGAGGCCTGGACCCCTGGCAAAGCAGACAGTTGAGACTGGACTCTGTGGATCGGGATTGCAGCTACATGGCGAGAATTTACTGAGTATTATCTTTGTTGTTACTTGTACTGTTTCAGTCTTTCCGGCAAATTGCGGCAATTGAAGTTGAACAGCTGTTTAGACTCCTTCTTGATATAAATTAATTTGATTACTCACTGTTGTAGAATTATTAAATCTACCAGTAATAGAAATACTTTCTTACAGATTAGCAAAACAATGGGAACTGGGAAGCCACTATTCAGGATCACGAACTTTAACTTGTTAGGGGACTAGGGCTATATCTGTAAATTGTCAGATCATCAGATGATGTTCAGATCAGATGTTCAAAAGTGACATGACAGAAAGATAATAACCTGTAAAAAGACCTGTTTTGCTGTTCATAATCTTTTACCAAGTTTCAGAGCTGTTTCAGACTTTCAGTTTAACTGTGTACCAAATTACCTAATTCAAGTTTTACATATTATATAGCTAACAAAATATAGAAATAGGCTAAACATAAAATTATATTTAGGCTCTTCACTCTTGGATTAGTTGTATAATTATATTATATGTTTTATGAGTTAGTATGCTATTTAAAAATAAAAAATATAATCACATTGCATACAAATATTTCTAAGATTTTTTGAAGCCTTAAAGTCACAGGGATTATGGGATAAAACTAGAATTATGTAATGTCTGGTTCAATATGCAATTATTATGCATATAGTAATAGGGTAAACGCGGTATATTCCGACATCGTGGGTAATTGACTAATTCCTTCACCTCTTTAGTTTTTCCTTTATATTAAGCTTTGTTTTAGTTCTATGCCTTTGTTGATGGTTGAAATGGTGACGTCATACATTTGCGTGTCAAACTACTGCCAAAATACTAGGTCTTGGACTCTTGGCCGTCTAGCGGGAAAATATTGAGATCCAAAGAGAGACGATGCACGCTACGTCACTACCCAGTGAGATCATCGAAAAATGTGTCAAATTTGACAGTTGACCTTGCTCTACCAAATAGTGAATAACTGTTTGTATAGGAAGAATATTATGGTTTGAGACTTTTAAATACGTCTGTGAATATATTAGGAATCCTTTAAGTATACTTGTATTCACTGATTTCAAGTGGTAAATAAATTAATAGATGATTAAGTTGAGAAATGGATTTAGACACATGAAAACTAATTCTGTCACAACTTGAATTGGACACACACAGATCATTCCAAGCTGTGTACAAAAATTAAAATTTGCTTAATTAAAAGCTTAATAGTTGTTAATTAAAAGCATAATTAAGTAGTGTTCAATATTCATTAGTGTTCTAATTCAAAGCCGTGTTGTATTCCAATACAGCTCACACAGCGAACGGAATTCGAACACGTGGATGACGGCATTACGTATCAGTAGAATTTGAAGCGCGGACGGAATACGCCTCACCACATGCCGAATATTGCCACACACAGTGATGGAATATAGGGATTTGGTAGGTTTCCATTCTAAAGGCTTTTAAATAAATATAGCAACATTTTGTGACGTTTTGTTGTTGCTGACACGTAGTGCGGTGTTTTGAGAGTCACATAAAGCAAACAGAACTTGAGTAACACATACGGTTATTTTTTTATAGTTTTTCATTTCTCGATGCGTCCTTAATGTGATGGAATATACTGTGTTTACCCTATAAAAAAATATTTGAATGTTTTGACTTTTGTCAATTTTCAATCAAAGGTTTTTTTTTTTAGTGAACTGTTAACAGAACAGATGCAGGCCTATGGTGGCCTGTTAATGGCAACAGGCCTATCCTATGCAGGCCTCTTCTTCAGTGCCCAAGATACTACTAGATGTTTCTATTTCAGTTTCACACAACAAAACAGAAGTAAAGAGAAGTTAAGTTGTTATATTGTTATGTTTATCACTGTACTGTAGCTTGCTAAGTTGCTAAAGATTTATTTCATTAATCTCAAATTAAAATTACTTCTCCAAAAGCCCGTCCCTGGAAATTTCCAAGATGTCATGTTCAGGAAAACCATCATGCAAAATTGGACCATCAATATTAAATGCAGACTTATCTGATTTGCACAGTGCCTGTGTAAAGGTGAGTGAACTTTTTGGAAAAATACCTCATATCCTTACTGCTCAAGGAGGGCATGAATGCCTAAATTGCTTAGTGGTTTGCTAATGAATTGTTGAAGGATTCCTGTTAGGTATTAATTAATAATGGCACAGTAGAGCTTTATGACCTCCAGCAGAGTTCTGCCCATAGTGCTCAGGCACTGCTTCATTTGACTTATTTTACATTTCATGTAATTGATGCATGATCCTGTAAAACTTATTTTTTATTTTGCTTTTATATATTTCTCTAGGTAGATGATGAACAACATATTACTATTGTATGTTGAATAATTTGACTAATGATTGACTGAAGATATTAATGATATTTTAAACATTGCTGATTGTTTTGCTTGAAAAACCAGCTGATTTTGTTATAAATGCCAGTATGCCAGACTTCAAAGCATTTATATATGTGCTAGTTCTCAATGTGTTTGTTGTTGTGCAGATGATGGACAGTGGAGCAGACTACCTCCACCTTGATGTGATGGACGGACATTTTGTACCAAACTTGACATTCGGCCACCCTGTTGTCAAGTGCCTCAAGCCAAAGCTGCCAGATGTTTTCTTTGACATGCACATGATGGTTGCCAACCCTGAGAAGGTCAACTGCCAGTTAATACTTGTATAGCTTAAAAGCTTTTGATTTTTCATTCCATACTGGAGCAGCTTCTCACATCATGTCCTGAATTTTCTAGAACAAATAATACAGCAACCAAGACTTGACTGCATCTAGTTCTATCAATTAACAAACTCCCATTAAGATATTATTGCTGTTCAATTAGGCATTATCCTTTTTACAAATTAATTTTCTGCAAAATTAATTTGGATGAATGGTATATTGTATGTGCTGAATAGGTGTTAGTTTCATTCAGGTTATATTGCAGTTCTAGAAATTTTTTAGACAGTGTTATCAAAGCCTTTCATGTGTGATGATTTCTGCATATTTTAACAATTTTATCCTACTCTTTTTACATTTTCTTCACATGATGATGCAGGAGAGAGCAGAATGGCTCAGCATAAGTCATTTTACCTCATTCATATCTGAGAATGTTGGATGTTAATTTCATAATCCCGACTTCACAGTGGGTTTCTGAGATGGCAGATGCTGGGGCCTCACAATACACCTTCCATTTAGAAGCGAGTGAAGATGTTCCCAAACTCATCAGGCAGATTAAGGAAGCTGGTATGAAGGTAATCTGGCTCTCCCTATAACAAAGAAATTATATTAGTGCTATATACTTCAAAGGATGATGTGGTGAACAATTTCTCAGTTCAGTGTAGATTTGTTTGTCTAAAGGCAGATGCAGTTAATTTTGGTAGCACAGAACTTGAAAGTAAAAAAATTATTTTATGTCTAAGTGTCTAGTTAAACAAGTTTCAGTTTCTTAGCATGTTTGTGTTAAAGTTTTTAATTTCTTCCTCTGAATTTAATGTCACCGAATATTGTGTTCAGGTAGGTATTGGTCTGAAGCCCGGCACTGCCGTGGAGGCTGTACTTCCCTACGTGGAGGCGGCTGACATGATCCTCATTATGACGGTGGAGCCAGGTTTTGGCGGCCAGAAGTTCATGGCAGACATGATGCCCAAAGTGCAGGTGCTGCGATCAAGGTTCCCAGAGTTAGACATCGAGGTGGATGGCGGGGTAGGCCCTGACACCATACAGCTCTGCGCCGAGGTGAGCAGAGGGCAGCTGCTGGGTAAAAGTTGGTTCTGGCATTAATACTGTCTCAAATATTCATGGAATAATCAAGAAGCAGTAGATGGAATTTACTTGGTATTATAGGCATTTGACTTGCAATGACTGTTCTTGTTTGACCTGTTATTATCTTTTAAATTGTTCTAAATTTATTTCCAGCTAAATAAATTCTTAAATAGACAGTGCAATGCAGCAGGTAGACTTGCTAAACTGTCAGTGAAAATTCATACTATGTAACCTTTTAACACTTTTTCTCACATTTTTTACTTTTCGATATTATGCTTTGTGCATTAAAAAATAGAATGAGTTCACTAGCGGCCACATACATCAACTGATCCTAATGATGAACACGTCACGCACTTACTGGATCAGTTCACCCTCTCAGCTGGTGGTTGAGGTTATGAGGAATATGCATTTTAATTTTCACATGTATTGGTGTTACACCTTCTGTTTTTTAGCGCATTTTCTCATTTATGGAAAAAATGCACTATTGTGCTCGTCATGTCTGTCTGTCTGTCTGTTCGTCCGTCCGTCTGTCCGTGACCTCAAGTTTTCGTCTACGAGAAAATGCGCTCTCTGTCACTCACTGCAGTGAGTACTGCGTTATATTTTTTACATATATTGAAAGGGAATGAATAAACGGACATCTTGCAAAATGTTTAGTTGTTTTCAGTGCGGACACTGGACGACGTTGGAGTTATCTTGCAGGCAACTCAGGAGAATTAATAGGTCATATTGTCCAAATCGTGACACACTTGAATACCCATAACACAAGCATAGAGCAGATGTAGCCATGATGCGCCCTTTGGTTGGGGCAAAATTGGTCAAAATGACCCACACATGGGCAAAAAGTGCTTTGCTATTTATACCAAGTCTCACTCATTTCTCTGATGCAGGCCGGGGCGAACATGATCGTGTCGGGCAGCGCCGTGGTCAAGGCAGCAGACCCCAAGGCAGTCATCACCAACATGAGGCACGTCGTCGACAGCGCTCTGTAAGATACCGTGCGCCCCTCGTAGGTAACGACGCCCTCCAAGGAGCCCTTTGTAGTTTACGACGCCTTTGAAGACGTCGATTTACTTGCCAGCGCCTTCAGAGTATTCGTCGATATTCACGCCTTCACGTCGACGAATTCACGTCGATATTCACGCCTTCAGAACGTGTGGCGTGGATATTGCTGCGGCTGGATAGCCTCGTGCGATAAGCGTGTGGCTCAGGCAATATTGAGATCAGCTCTTATTAGTAGTTTTCATCTAAGAATTTTTGAGCATTCCAGTAATATAGAATTGACAGTATTGGTACAAACTAGCCCTGGCAATGTGTTATTCTTGCCGTAAGTTCTGCCTATTTATTTAATCCTATTGTTATTTATTATTTACAAGTTCCTTCTCACATCAAACGTGTTAAATCGGCCTGTCATATAGCCGTGTGCTTGATTTCAATATTCTGTGTTATTAATTGCTAATAAAATTTTTGTAAAACGCTAGCAGCATGAAAAAAGCAAGCCATAACAATGTTGCTATCAAGTATTCTTGGTCAAGTTCCTCATGGGAGTTGAGGCAAACTTCAAGTTCATATGAATTTAATTAGGACAAAGAATTGTTTTCTCTGCCCGGCTTGGTGTATATTACGTACTCGAGAAAGACGAGACATAGGTAGATAACACGTGAGGCATTCTTACTCAGAGCCTCGCATTCTTACTGTTCATCTCCACCACTCTTAAGTTGCATAAATATTCCTTTATCTCATTTCATATTCACAATTATTCATATTCCATCGGATGCGTCTTCTACACTAGCATCGCTATCACATCTTTGTCTCCTTTATTACACAAGTATTCCAGGCTAGTCTCATTTCAATGTATGGATTAATTTTCAGACCAAATCATTGCTCTCCCATTGGATGACTTGATCAATTCCAATGTAATCGCAGTAAGGTATAATTATATTGCAAGGGAAGTAAGGTGATAGTTGTGTTGACTACTCACGTGCTCACGGCAGTATAGTTCATAGAAATGAAGCTCCCAGTTCAGTGCTACGCCTTGTGAACTTCTATGAAGGATTGAGGTCGTGTAAACAAGGCTTTTTATTAATCGTAACCTATTGCACAGATCTAGCTCGATTTGTAGTGATATAACGAATTATTATAGAACTTGATTTATGTTCTTTGATAGGCTTGTTGTGTCGGGATTTTATTTATAAACTGATGAAGCGTAATTATTTTCTGTAATAAAATGGTATGACAAATTGTTTCCTAATCCGCTGATGGACGTCGGCAATATTGTTCAGTAGCCTCCATATCTCAAACACCTCATCGGCGGCTATCCCCTTCCGATTTTATCCTGGTGTAGTAGTTAGTCAAGGGTTTATTTATTATGAACCATTAAGCGTTCGGATATCTTTCCGCAATGTTAATCTGTATGTACGTCTGGTGGGAGGCTATCTCGCGATGTAAATAACTTCAAGAAGTTCGATCATTCAACCGACGGATACGCTGACCATCGTCAATGCTTTTCGTGGTCCAAGGTCAGGTAGTTGAAATTACCCTCAGTTGAGTAGAATACGATTTTAGAATTGAAATTGAATACTCTGAACGACAGATTACAATGAACTTAGGTGTTGCTATCGTCCATGCAAGCATTTGGTCTGTCAGCTGTCAACCCGCATCTTCATCCTCCCGGCAACATCCACGTGTGCGTCAGGGGTGTGTAGTGATATTCATTCATGTTGCGCGCCTCGAGCTTCCGTTCATCGGAACTCCATTTTAGAATCAACATTCAGCTGCAGCTGTTAATAACTTAAACATGAGCCTTGGGTAATTAATACGAAGACTAGGCGAAGACTTTATTTTGATAAATAGAATATCCCTATGAGTGACTGACCGTATGTTATGTACGTACACACGATGCTGTTCTTTGGACGCGACCTCAGTTAGCTTAGCTTAGAATGTTACATTACTCTGTAATCCTTTCACTTTAATGAGAAGGATAATTGATAGTTTTCGGACTAGAACACATTAAAATTCATATGGCAAAGGGCATTCTGCTAGCTAACGGCGCAGTTACCTCCCATGTTCATCCAGTTTTTAATAAGATGTTGCAGCGCACGTGATGAGAATTCAAAATGTCACTATGCACAATATTCATCATGGTCGCGAGTCTCTTCATATATACTTATGTACTACACATCCATGTTTCGTCTTCTGGTCTCTAACTTGATGGCACATGGCGCGTCTTACAATGCAATAAAATCAATTAACATAAAACAGCTTATTTCAGGAAACTAAAATGTGACATAGGAACGTGAACACATGAATACTTCAATGGCATGACTAGAGAAGTGGGGCTACTTGACTAAACGAGAACATTCAACGTAACAGAACAACAACTAAACTACGAGTTGCAGGCTGATAGAACGAAACTATTAACTGGCACCAGAAAATGGCAATGGCCATAGCCTCAAGCCGCATAAAATTGTAACTAACGGTTAACACAAGTGGCTTTCTTTAACTGAATAATTCATGATGACCGAACAGTCAGCTTTGCCGCCGTGCTGCAGCACTTCAAGAAGGTAGTCGTGGGGAATGAGGGGCCTGTGTGCCTTCACGAGGTTTTCGCTCAAGTTGTATGCCCTTTACCCGCTACCATCTTTAGTGTTTGAATTCGAAGTGTCGACTTACAAGTCCCATGTAATATATAGCACAACATGACGATTAATTTTGCAGGCTACGAAACAGTTATATATAATTTGTCTTGAAGAATGATCCTCAGGGAGGGAGGCAGCAGTAGCGGAGTGTATATGTTATAAGATGGAGGGACAACAACGATGTTACCGTCACACAAAGTCAGAAGCGTTTCCTCAGGACCGATAAACAATTTATATAAGCCGCAGTTAATGTCGAATCAGTTTAGCTAAGGCCGAACAAGAAACTGCACTGAACTCGCCGCTAGTTACTAAGAACCGTATATTACTGGTTTGAAGTACAACTTGTGGGTTCGATTACCACATGATGACTACCAAGCTGTTATGATTGCGCTAGAAAGATACAGTTCAGTTTTGCTTATAAAATAAATCGTTTCTATTGAATGACAAGTGCTGTGGCGACGTTATCGGCATTGACGGTAGACAAAATAATGGGCAGACATATGCATTAGTGGATACTCGAGTTATACATACATTCAGACAGCTTGAATATGCTCACATATTATAGAGTTATAATCGACAGTTATATAAGAATTATCAAGTGTTAGAACAATTGATAATATGCGTTGAGTAGCAATAAGGAAGAGACCGTAGAATGTAAACTATGATAAGACACGACAGACGTGAAATGCACATCACACTGTCAAAAAAGTAATCAATGGCTCGTGAGGTGAAATATTCAGAGTGCCATCGTGAGAGGAGACTAATTCCTCGTCCATGGACGAAGCGGAACTCATTTTCATGGCTTGGATTTTCATTGCACAAACAAATACTAACTGAAATCTTGAACTGATGCCTCTGGAATGAGTGCACGTTGGGTGGAGAAAATTACGACGCTAAGCGTGAAAAATAAATAAGTCAGAGGGTAGTACCTTTCGAGTGCATCACTAGCGTACTATTTGTAGACTACAAGTGAAGGGAAGTGCGCATAGGTAAGAGAAGTGCAGGCATGGTGTAAGTTACTCGCGTAGTTACTTATTCCTAATGAAAGCACAAAATAGTCATGGGTGCAATTCGGGTAGAGTGAATACAAATGGTATTTGGACATACAGGTGCCATTTTCAAGTACAATATAACGAAATGATCACAATTCCAGCAAAATTCTAAGGTGACAATGATAATGAGAAGTGTATTAGGCGAGACAATAAATACTACTCATGTAAGTAAATTATATTTCTCAACTGCTCGATTTCGATGACGTATGGAGCAGCACTCGGAACTTTTCTTCAGGCACTAAGCTGCATGAATGCCCTGCCGATCGTTCATGTTGCGCGAATGAATATGATAAATGCTCGAGACAAAGCGCTGGATGTTGTCAAGAGAATCAAATCACAATGCGTAGATCTGTTCCCGTTGACTGGCTCGAAGCTATTCAACGAACAGTACAGCGGACTGCAAAGCGAACAAGAGTTCCTTTTATAAATATCTACATTTTCAAAAATTTTCAACACAAAGCGAACTTCTGTCCAATATCTTTCTTCTCAGTATCATCATGAACGTGGAATTAAAGGCTATTTTATTCAAAAATATTTCTGATGCAGAGCAGCTTTACAGTTTTGCTCAAGCGGAACTCAGATGGGAGCAGCGAGTCGTGGGTTTAAACCCCAGCCTACTGCGAACAACCAGCAACGTCGCTTGTATACGGCGCCAACAAAATGGCCGCAGACGCTTTGACCAAAACGAAACCCAATTACCTAATACCTGAGTGGCTCATACATTGAGAAAATAATGTTTCTAGGACGCAGTTGAATTTGGCCACTTGGCTGTGGGCGAGCAGGAAGCTAGAAGGCGTCGTTGATATTGCGCAAGGAGCGCACGGCGAGGTCGGCGGGCAGGTTGAACTGATATTGTTGAAGAGTCTCCAGGGACTTGAATGCGTCCTCAAAACCTGCAATCGGAAATCATTTTCAAATTTCTGATTAAAAATTATTGTAAAAAAATGCAGATTCCTTAAATAAGTAGCACAAAGGTTTCCTTCACTAAAAAATTACTACTCAAGTAAACTTGAAAATTCAAATATCATCAAGCTCAAGTATCGCTTACCAGTCTGTACGACGTAACTCCAGGGCTGGTAACACTTCTGCACGAGCGGCTGACAGCGCAGCAGCAGTCGCAGCCACACCACCAGGCGCTGCTGACTGCACAAGCAGGAAACTCGTTACTTTATAATCATCACTGTAAACTGTGATGACAATACAAACAAAAAACGTTACAGAGTTACACAGTTCGAACGACTAATTGGATTCGCAATGGTTCTTGTTGAATTATTTCTTCATAATGAATATAGATAAGGCATACACAGCGGGGATATAACATCTTAGCCGAATGAAAATCAGCAAAGCTGTGCTGAAACCGTGTTCAAGGCCTGAAAAAGTAAAGCCAATTGCTTGCCGAAGAGCTGGCAATCGCATTCGTTGTGACAAGATTGTCACCAAATTTCAACGAGCTACGTTGAATTTGGGTTCAAATTTTTTAGAAATTCTTCAGTTACATGAAGTTAGAGATCCAGAGCATAGAGTACAGGCACGATTCCTGGGGTCTGTAGTTGGTCATAAAGGAGCAAGAATTTTTTTTTGTTCATTAGGTCATCGAGGGGCGTAAATTCGGTCAGATTTTGATGGTCATGAGGATGAATTTACAAGAAAATTTGCCGTGAGTTACTCACTTGAGAGCCTCTGAGACGAATGCCTTGAAGTGGGAGTCATGGGAGCGCTTGAGGGGCGTATGCGTGGACAAGATGTTCCCTACCGTCGCCAGGAGTGCCCCTTTATGACCGCCTGCAGCGCCCAGCCCCCCACTGCCGCCGCTACGGAGCTCCAGGTTGAAGCTCTGCAAGGGCAGAAAAATCATAGAGCTATGTTCACATTTTTAGGCATTTATTTAAACGATGAATACTGCCTTGCAGGACGAAGTTAGCACATGTGTGAATAAGTCTTTTTCGTGACGAGAAAGGCATTGTTTTGTAAATGAGTATAAATGATTAACAAACGTAAGGCTTATAAGTTATAACTAACATGATGGTGGCAGCGGTCTGGTAATAATGGCACGAGACTAAACTTTGACTAGCCATTAAAATTCATATACTTGGATGAATTAAGAGTGTACGCATAAGTTTTTTTCGTCTTGGTGACCACGAGAGAGCCAGAAAGATGGTTCCCGGACGCACCTGAGAAAGACGGCGGGCAGGGGTGGTGTTGTAGTGGTGGCTCCGATTGAGGTGGTAGTACTGCATCACCACGTACCTGAGAGAGGCGGCGGGCAGGGGTGGTGTTGTAGTGGTGACCACGCTTGAGGTGGTAGTACTGCATCACCACGCACCTGAGAGAGGCGGCGGGCAGGGGTGGTGTTGTAGTGGTGGCCACGCTTGAGGTGGTAGTACTGCATCACGACGTCCCACGCGTGCAGTAACTGCGAGGGCGGCGACCGCGTCGGGAAGCACGACCACGCCGACACCAGACTGCGTCCGCTGCTCGTCTGCAGCGCACAATGTTGAGGATGAGACATCTAACAACTAGTTAACTAGTCAACTAACAACTAGTTAAAATAGCCAACCTCCAGCTAGTAAACCAGACTAACCTCCAGCTAGTTAACTATCCAACCTACATCTAGTAAACCAGATCAACCTATTGCTTAACGAGCAGGCACGCCAAGATGATGCACTCCTATAGCGAACAACCTATAGTGTCCTGGAAATATCAGTTGAGCTGGATATGTATCAAGAACTGGCACCTTCTACTTAGGTATTTCCTTCTTATATGAATTCAATTATTTATTCGTCAATATTTCAACGGTGAAATCATAGAATAGAGAAAAAGGAATAAACGGCGTTTTAAAGAAATATATAATAAAGTAATGGACGTACGGGCATGAGGCCGTGGTGCAGCAGGTCCCTGAGGGCAGGCACGAAGAGCTTCCTGACGGTAAGGGTGACCTGCTGGCTGCTGCAGCGTCGTGCCACGTCCCCTCCCCTCAAGTCCCCCATGGGTTCCTCGCCCCCCACGTCACTGTCGCTGGTGTAGTCGGAGGAGGCGAAGGAGGCGCTCACTTCCTCGGCCAACGTCGCTATCGCCAGCTCAAGGTTGGCACGCAGGTCTCTGAGAGCGGGATATATGGTATAATTCAAGTGTATTAAATAAATACGCATCTATGTTTGCTTTTTATCCATAATAATTATACGAAAAGTCTAACCAGTCACGCTCTAGGGTAGAGTTCTTTAGATCCTTGCTATATTGATAGCCACTCAAAACCCATAAACTTTTGAGAAGCTCTTTTCCCAGTAACTGTTGACAGGTTTTGGTTTTTGGACAGTATATTTGGCTTTCTTGACACTGTTTCAACGAACTGCCTGTTTTTCAACTCAGCCATGTGATCTTCAACTTATACATAGGAAAAAAGTAAGAAAATGATGTGGAGAACATACAAAATGTCCACATCATTATGAGTTGCATCCAGAGGATTTCATTTTCTTCGATCAACAGTAAATGTACAAGGGCAGGGATCTCCAACATCTGCACGGCGATTCGGCCTCAACGGAATTCCGTCATCAAACCTCAAAACAGCGAATTATCCACACAAGCGTCCCTCGGGGCTCCGTTCTGTCACCTGCCCTCTTCAATTAACATTTCCAAAGCACCTCAACCCTCCACCTAACATTAAGATCTTCTCATATTCCGACGATTTCACAATCTTTCTCACCCAGCAACCTACCTACCTCAGCGCTGCGATTTTTTCACTCACCGCAACCTGGAAAATTACAAACATACCTACAAAGCAATCAGCCGCCCAATAATTGACTACGTAAGCTCAATCTGGTCTTCTGTCTCTTCTACCACCAGCACCACCCGCCTGCAAACAGTTCAAAACTCAGCATTGAGAACAATGCTGAGCCGTTTGCCACAATACAACCGCCGAACAACATCTCCACTCCGAATGTCAAATGCTCACCGTCCAGCAACATACGGACCTCCTCCCTGCCCAATACTTCTGCAGTGTCCCAACCCACAACATGTTTGCCACATCACAAGACCGCTTAACCAACCTCGTTTCATAAGAAAAAATCTTTACCCCAAATATATCAATGCTGCTCAGCCTTTACTCCCAATCAACATAAACAGTGCGACCCTTAAAGCAGCCAGTAACACCCTCCACTCCAACGCTGCCATCGGCTCGTACCATCGCCTCGGCTCTCCTCCTCCATTCCCAACAATAGAAAAATCTTAATAATCACTTCCGAGATCTGCAAGACGGACGCTGGCACAACTTCCTTTCGGTCACTGCATACTCCTAAACAGTAAAAAAAAAGCAGAATCAACAACATCAGAAACTTATAGTACAATTGCAGCCATCTCTTCCCGGATGACGTGCCCCACCTCTTGGACTGCCCTAACAACCCAACACCCCTCAGCAGCGTAGGTCTTTGAAGGGACCGCGCTGCGGTTGTAAGTTGGCTCCAGCCAAGGATGGACCAGTGACAACGGAATCGGGCGCGGGGCAACAACAACAAATATTTGAACAATATTATATTAAGTACGTATAATAGTATAATCGTATAGTAGTATTAGTAACTATATTATAAGGTAAACAAAGGTAACTCACCCCCAGTGATGGCCTTTGGCAGACGAAGTGTGGGTTCGGGGAGGCGATGGCCCGCAGCCGAGTTGTGTGAAGCGCAGCATGTCGAGCAGCAACGTCGCCCGGTCCATGAGACGAGCTGTATCATCATGCAGCTGCTGGGGGGAGGAGGGTGTTAAACGAGCGGGGCATGGGTGGGGCATGAGTGAGGCATGGGTGGAGCATGGGTTGGGCATGGGTGGGGGCATGGGTGGGGGCATGGGTGAGGCATGGGCGAGACATGGGTAAAACTTGAGTGAGGCATGGGCGAGGCTAGACACGGGCGTGACATAATCATGACAGCGTGACGTTAGCGTAATGTGAGCGTGACATAAAAATAAAGTGAAAGCGACGTGAGCGATAGCTTTCTTGGATATTGTATATTAACATTCAAACCAATAATAGTCGATGTACAACATCAAAGTTGAAAGTGAATGTCATTGGTGAACAGCGAAGGGCTGTTCGAAAGTAAAGGGCTAATCAAGAAGACCTAAAAGTACTATGTAATATAAGGTATAATACTTCTAGGTACTCCGGCTACAAGTCCATCACTGATCGTTGACGTACGTTGTATATCAACTAGTGTTCCAACATGCCCCAGAAAATTAAACAAGTTTTCAGTGGTCTGCCAGCTTAATTCTTATCACTAATCGTAAACATTTTTAGCTATAATGACACACTGACAAATGAGCTCATATGCCTTCAGATGGCTACAAGAGATGGTGAAGACGTATTCATGCTCACTTGCTGCTTTTCTTTGCTGGTGTTTGGAGTGGACGAAGACTTTGGTCTGCGCGGAGCATTCGTCTTCTTGGGCGTGAGCTGGTCGCCGTGACCTCCACACTGGCACTTGGATGGCGACAGGAGGCCAGGTGGTACCTTCCTCTGGTCGTCGTCTGCACAAATGGATATTCATTAGGCACTAAATAAATAAGATTAGGCATGTTCCTAAATAAGATGCGCCAGTGAGTTCTGTATACTATGTTTCGTTAAACCTGCTTGTGCGTCCAAGCACAACAGTTTAGGCCCAGGAGAATAGGATTAGATTTGCGACAGGAGGGAGGGGCGTGACTTGGAAGCAGCGAATCAGCGTGGCAGTGATCGGAGCCGTACAGAGCTCCTGATTATATCTGAAGACGTGATGCACGTGAGCACGTCAAATGTTTCCGGAAGCCTTCCGCGTGTTGCACATTTTATACGTTTGCCTGTACCTGTATACAAGTTACGTGTCTCATGTTTTGTTGTGCCTGCATACAAGTTACGTGTTTGATGTTTCGTTGTGCCTACATACAATTCAAGTGTCCCCTCATATCATATTTTCTGAGCACATTCAACACTGAACTAGAATGTAAACAAATGAAGGATCGTCTACCACCGACATCTTGGTAACAAGTACTTGGAGCGGGGTATTTTAAATTCATTCCGTCAAGACTCGAGAGGCTTGAGGTAAGTCTTAACTTAATTCAAGTCTTCGCGCAAGCTACAACGAACTGACGTTATTTGTATTGAATTAACACCTGAAGTATCAGCAGCCATACACACGATTTACTTCCCATTTACGTATGCGCCCAAACTTCCTACCTGCGCGCGAGTCGAGTGTTTCTATTCGATTGAATGGTTGAAAGTTTCTATGCGAAATTGGTCAATATGTACAAGGACAGCTGACGATGCTTTTGATTCAAAGTCCTAATAAGAAGATTAATTTATAGAGCATTACCTTGTAAGAAGTCAATGAATCTCTCGAGGTCACCAATCTGCGTCTGCAGCTGAGACACAAGCTGCTCCTTCATCTTGAGGGGGTTGATGAGCTGCAGTGTTGGGGGGCATGCGGTTAGTGTAGTTAGTGGGGGTTAACAAACCAATTACCAAAGAATATCTCAATGCTTTCAAGTCAATGCACGGATTAATGGGAACTACTGTTTAATTTTCTGGCTACTTTCATTGCTTTTAAATTCTTGTTAATGGGAACTAAAATAACCAATAATAAAAAGAGCGAAAGATGTTACTTAACAAGCCATTAATACCCTTGAAGTATATATAATACACTGAGAGAAATGAGTGAGACTTTGTACAAATTTCGAGTTTCTATTTGGCGCTTGTACCAATCATCCTGACCAAGTTTGGTTGGAGAAAGGGCGTATCAGTGATACATGGAAAAAGTGTGCCAAAATATGCACAATATGACAAATCCATGTTTTTTGGTGCAAAACTACAACAGCATTGAAAGACATGCAACCACCAGGCTCAACATGAGCCACAACCAGGGTTGGCAATGATTAAATCATGTGATTAAATCACTTGATTTTTTATAAAAAAATCATGATTTTTTTTTATTTTTTCGATTTTTTCATATATTTAAATATATTGAGTGGCATTCTTTAATTTATATTGAGGTATTGTTATTCATGGTTTAGTATAAATGTACCATGAATGATAAATTGGTATATAAACTTGTTGCCTTTAGTGTGTATTAGGTTCCAATAAATTGAATGTTTTTGGTACAGAGGTATAAAGTGTGCAATATATTGTACGTAGCTAGCAGCTTAGCTAATTCTTTTAAGGCTATAAGTAGTCTTTAACTATTTGACTATTTGTTGTATATTGATGACAATATACAATTTAAATGTGTTAGCTAGCTTATACAGGGTGGGGCAGAACTGATTGAACAGTTTTGAGGCAAAATAAATTAGTAATGGAGGTACATAAAGAAGAAAGTTTATTTTCCTCAAGATTAGCATAACATACCATTTAAAATACTTATGCTTTGAAACAATATCAGGAAGATTGGGTTTGTTAGCTGCATCACACTGTTGGAGTCGTTCTCGGAAGTTTTCTACAGCGCGTTCACACATATGGCGAGGTATGGCCATAACCTCTGCTACAATAATCCATTCCCTTAGCTGTGGTAGGGTGAAAGGGAAACTTCTGAACACCTTTCTTTTAGATGTCCCCAAAGAAAAAAATCGCAAATGCTCAAATCAGGTGACCTCGTAGGCCACTGTAAATCACGCCTCAGAGTCTGGGAACATGCGTTTCAAAACATTGAGTGACATTCGGGCCGTGTGAGCTGTAGCCCCATCCTGCTGGAACCACACATCTCCCAATGCTTCATTTTCAACAATGTTTTCCATCCTGGGCTGCAAGAAATTTTGCAACATTGCAGCATAGCGATCGGAATTCACTGTTACGGTTACTCCCTCCTCTGAGAACAACTCCAACTGTGTGTTGCAGCTAACAGCCCCCATTTTCCAGATATTGTTTTTTGAAACATAAGTATTCTAAATGGTATGTTATGCTAACCTCTAGGAAAATAAACTTTCTTCTTTATGTACCTCCATTACTCTATTATTTTACCTCAAAACTGCTCAATTGGCTCTGCCCCACCCTGTATATTGAGAGGTTGAGATTGTATTGACCTTTTAGGCAATTAGAAAGATTTTCCACCCTGATACGCGTATTCTAATTAAATATTTAATTTCAATCTTTAAATATGCGAATTTGAAACTAGAAACAAAACAATTACAATTATAAGATTATATGTAAAATAATTAAATGCAGTGAATGGATATAAAATATTTGAATTGTGCACATGTTTATTTCAAACGGTGTTAGTTTTTCTCATAACTCAAGTCTCGTTTCAAGTCGTATGAGGTTTGTTTGGTTATCGTTCAGTTTATGTTTAGCATTGGTTTATTGGTCTGAATTAAATGGGAACAGTGCAGTCAGTCACTCAGTCACTACTAGTCGGTCTGTATAGAGGGTAGAGTCTGGTAGATTTATAGGACATAAAACTAGTAGATCTATTGATCACTTAGTTCAGTGCACTGTGCTATCAGCTACCTATCTGTTATGTGACTCTTTAATGTTTAGAAGATCTGCATTCCTGAAGTGTTTTTGTATATTGAAGCCAGTTAAATGGTCAATATTTACCTCATTACTTTGCTCCATACAAACTTTACAAAGCTAATGAATAGACTTATCAATAATTGTTTACCCAAAAATCCCTAAGTGGTAAACACCACCTTGGCCTGTTGGCCATTATTGAAGGCAATAAGTGCCCTTTTTAGCCACCCATTATGACCCATATACTGTTATTGTTAGTAGGCTAATTGCAACATAAAAAATAACACTTCAAAAAGACAAAAAAGCTGAAAAAATCAAAAAAATCAAATAAATAAAAAAAAATCATGAAAAAATAAAAAAAATCATTGATTTTTTATTTTTTTTTATTTTTTTAAAAAAATTAAAAAAATCGCCAACCCTGGCCACAACAGTGCTAATATCGCGTTAATGTTATTGCCACATTCATTTTAATGCAACAGTAATGTTAGTGAGTATCCAGGGCTACGGTCATGGATATAGTGTTCGACAAAGCCGAGTTATTCATCTGTCATGAAATTGTAAGCCATAAATGAACAAATTAGCACAGCAGCCATCGTCTCGCGTTGATATATAACGAAATAAGTTTATTATAAACAAATTGCGTGCTTAAAAATTTCCGGTACGAGTGAATAATCCTTTATTAAACTGGTGTCGACACAGAGTGCGACACCAAGTACAAGTTCTACATATACATCAGGTAGGAGATGATTAAATAAAACGTTGATTATGTATGTTGTTACATGGACACAAGCACATGATGGTAGCATGCCCATCTCCCTATACAAAACAACAGTACCAGAAACATCATGTACTTGCAATATAAAATGCACACCTAGCGATTTCTTCTCTTTCGACATATGCATAAGGCAAACAAGGCTGTCTCCCGACATCAAAGTGTCTCGAAATAACGACATTGGCAGACGTAGCGGCCGACATCTAGTCAAATATTGCTGGGTTTATCATGAAAATTTGCCAGTGATTAACTGACGGAGTTAGAAACTTTACTATATTGATTATTTTTGCCCTTGGAATTCATGATTATAAGTTAAGGCACGCAGTTAAATCCCACGCAACAGGCAAGATGCATGCACCCAACAGGAGGCCTCACCTGCTTCACGCAGGCGTCCACCTGGCGTCGCAGGTCCTCTACGGAGAGCTGCCCGAGGTTCTCAACGTCAAGCGGCAGCTTACCCTTCAGCTGATCTGCAATGCCAGCGTGGTGTAAAATGGGGCTCATAATATAATATTACACGATATGATAGAACTATGGAGCGTTATTACCAGTGTGTTCTGTAAAATTATTCTCCCTTTCGAATTAATGCATCTATGAACCCCTGTTACCTATGCATGTTAACTTTCTGCTCTTTAAGGACAATAAAGATACTTGCAATAATGACTACGATGATAGTATCGATGATAACATTGGGACAAGAGAGACAGTAATAACGAGAACGATGATAGTACCGATGATAACATTAGGACAAGAGAGACAGTAATAACGAGAACGATGATAGTACCGATGATAACATTACGACAAGAGAGACAGTAATAACGAGAACGATGATAGTACCGATGATAACATTACGACAACAAACATAGCAATAATGACTACGATGATAGTACCGATGATAACATTACGACAACAAACATAGCAATAATGACTACGATGATAGTACCGATGATAACATTACGACAACAAACATAGCAATAATGACTACGATGATAGTACCGATGATAACATTACGACAACAAACATAGCAATAATGACTACGATGATAGTACCGATGATAACATTACGACAACAAACATAGCAATAATGACTNCCAGCATTTGCATCAGCATATGCACCAGCATTTGCATCAGCATATGCACCAGCATTTGCATCAGCATATGCACCAGCATTTGCATCAGCATATGCACCAGCATTTGCATCAGCATATGCACCAGCATTTGCACCAGCGCACTACCATAATCTGCACCAGCGCACCAACCACCAGACGTAAGCTTTTACAAATCAGTTCGCGCTTCGTGGCTTAAGAGAATAACGAGAGGCGGCAATCAAAACATCTAAAGCTCCTCAGTGGATGAAGCTTAGGCTGGACACCATCACCTAAAGAACTGAGTAACGAGAGATCCTCCAATGTACACAAGGTGTTAATTATGCAGCTGCTGGCCTTGGCAACGGCATCTGTAAACGACGTGTATACGAACTTGACGTACATACATAAAGGCTGAGCAGTGAACAGTTGTGCTAAAGGCACAGCTGCTCACTGCATCATACACCTGACGCAACAGCTGTGCAGGATAACGCGCGCGAGCCTCGCACAAAAATCGCGCACCTTGTTTCAGCTTTGATACGAATTCGTTTTGAGAATTCTTCACATTAATGTCTTTCATAACAATGGCTGCTGCAGCAGTAAGTAAGTTTAAATATGATTTCAGCATTTAACAAGCCTAACGTTTCTGCAATTCATTGTTAGAGTCTGAACGTGAATTCATGCATTGAGTTCACGCACAGCTTGGCAACTACCGTATCCTGGATAGATAGACATAGGATACCTAAATACAAATCCTAAATACTTCTTTCAAATACTTAAAATCGTATCCTCAATACATACACATATAGCATAGATAAATAATCATCCCAAAAAACAAGGCAGGTCACAGGGCTGCTGTAAAATTTACAGGCAAGTGTCTCACGGTCACCTCTGATGTGTCAATTCTGTCTCTTATCCTCACGCAACAGCGAGACATTTCCCATATCTAGAGATAAAATATTATGAATTAATTTTTTTAAGCAGCGAGTTCGAGGCGAGTGTTTTAGCACATCCTGAGAGCTTGTGTTATCGGGCCGGCTATCATTTCTTCTGACGAGTTTTCCGCAACTTAGTGCTCTATTTTGTGCGCTTGAAATTACATGATAATAGTAAATATTTGATGCTAAAATACAGAAAAGCTTATCATGGCACGTAAGATTGCACACCACTTGCCTTAATATAAGATCCCATTGATATGTCATGTGGATGAATGAGATTCAAGCGAAAATTGCAAGTGAGAAATTAAAGTATATATCCTGTTATTTCTTATAATAGTTCATTGGTTTGTATACAGAAACCAATTTACGTAAGAAAAATAGTCTATTCAGTCTCTCATTAGCTAATAGTTTGAGAATGTAATTAATCTTTCTTGGATTTGAAAGAAAACGAGTTATTTAGTGCAGTTAGTTTCCTACGAAGTGGTGTACCGAAAGTTACCGTCATAAAACAAAGAATCAAACACCTATCGCGTCTGAGGTACCTACACAAATTTATTAGCAAGACCACAATAATTATAGTTCACGAAACTGGCGCCAGACAGAAAATAGGATTAGAACCATTTGGAAGAGAACTATCGTGTGAAAAAAAAATAATTCAAGTCTAAAATAAGGCTACGGGGAAAATATGAGTAAGATTAAAGCACGAGTAAGGATAAAGAAATGAATGATAAGGCCTATGCCTCAATGACCACAATAATTGTCTTTCACGAAACTGGCGTGAAACAGAAAACAGGCGTACTTATAAAGGTCATTCACAAGAGAACTATCGTGAGGCAAAAATAAATGTAAGTGTAAAATAAGGCTACGGGGTAAATATGGGTAAGGTTAAAGCAAGAGTAAGGGCAAAGAAATGAATGATAAGGCCCAGCCCATTCAAGGACGATATCGTTAGACAGAAAATTAGGATAAGGATAAAATAGGAATCATCGTAAAATAAGGGTCACATAAAACAAAAAAGTAAAATAGGGAGGGACGGTAAAGCCCCTCAAAATGAGGACTAAAGGGTAAAATAAGAAGGTTAAAGCCCCTTAAATAAGGTTTATGGTAAAACTAAAGGGTAAAACAAGAAGGTCAAGTCCCTCAAAATGAGGTTTATGTTAAAACTAGAGGGTAAACAGAAAGGTAATGTGACTCACTGAGGTAGAGCACTGGCGCACGGCCTGCCTGGTGTGCTCGATGGCGCGTAGGTCAGGGATGCCGCGGTCAGCGAACTCCTCGAGCTCCTTCAGCAGCGCCTCCTTCTCTCCTGCCTCAGCGTTGATGATTTGCTTCAGCCGGAACTGAACCTGCAGTCACGCAAGATATGTGACGGCAGGTACGTTAATACGTTATGACGTGACGTTAGGTACATTACGACGTGACGTAAGGTACGTTAATACGTTATGACGTGACGTTAGGTACATTACGACGTGACGTAAGGTACGTTAATACGTTACGACGTGACGTTAGGTACATTACGACGTGACGTTGACGTGACGTCAGGTACATTACGACGTGACGTCAGGTACATTACGACGTGACGTCAGGTACATTACGACGTGACGTCAGGTACGTTAATACGTTACGCCGTGACGTTAGGTACATTACGACGTGACGTCAGGTACGTTAATACGTTACGACGTGACGTTAGGTACATTACGACGTGACGTCACGTACATTACGACGTGACCAGCCGAGACTGCACCCGTCGTGCGGTACATTAGAAGTTGACAAACTAAAACTGGATCTATCACGACGTAAGATACGTGACGTCAAGTATGTAACATCGTGTTATGACATAAAATACGTTACGATGAAGTGAGTGCTATAAGCCACACGTACCTGAGCAAAGTGCGAGGTGAGGGACATGAGGGAAGAGTTCAGCTGCTCCTGTTCCTCCTCCAACTCCCGCAGCCGCCCCACCTCACTGCGCGACCTGAGGGTGGAGACAGCACAATACATCGCACTTAAGGAGCTATTACACTTTGGAATAAATAACACTTCAGGATACCACCCACTTTATATTAAATAAAATAATACCGAAAAAAAATCACACTTCAAGGTATTTCACACATCAGTGTTCATCACACATAGGATATTTTACATGCAAATGGATATGTTACACATAGAATACGTCACACATAGGATATGTCATACTCCATACATAGGATATACATCACAGATATATCATGTTGAGATGGATTTAAATGTTTTGGTCTTTCCCAATTTTGTTAACAAGCTGAATATTTCCAAGCAGAAAGAAAGAACCAAGAGACCTTCATATTAAGTAGGATAGGATGACTGACCTGCCAAGCTCCTCAAAGGAGCAGATGGATTGTTCATCCTCATCATTTGGGGCACCAAGGGGAGGCCAGCGTTCACCAGTAGGGCGCTCCCAGCCCTCCCAGTCATCCTCCTCAAAGTCAGCAGGTCCTCGGGAGGAGCAGGTGGGGTAGTCGCTGCTGCCATCAGCCTTGTGTGCTGGTGAGAATCCTGACAGTGGCGATGCTCGGCCCTCTGATCCTACCACCTCCTTGTTGCTCTCAAAGGACTCCATGCGGTCACGTTGCCATGTCCCACCCATCCTCTTGACAGGCTGAGGTGGCAAGCACCGGCTAACCTTCTCTCGTAACTCAGCACCGTACCAGTCCCGCTCCGACTTGTGGCCTTCAGCGCCATTCTCTGAGCCACTGCCATCGCTCCTCAACATAAAGTCATCAGTATCAGCAGTGAGCATTTGTTCTTTCCATGTCCTGTTAGTCTTGTCAGTGTCCCTCATCTGGTCGGCTGGTGGAGGTGTACTGCATTGATGTGCAGTTGCTTTACTACTTCTATCATGAACAAATTTGTTAAAACTGTCATCATAAGTTATGGAAGATTCTACTGTGCTCATGTTGACCTGCAAACCAATTGAAATTTCATACATACAAAAATATCTTCAGTGAATTTCATACATACATAAATTGTTAAAAAAATCTGAGCATGCAATCAAATTTTGATAGCATCTGAGAAAATATACCTAGCACTTTCTGCTTACTGTAAACCCCAGGTTAATTATGGTAAATACTTATCAGTACTCTTCTATTCAACCTTGACTGATACAAGAAGACTCCTGCGCATTGTCAGTTTAATGCATTCCGAAGTGACTTGATCAATTTTTTTACAGTATGAAAAATGGCAAAGTAGTACTTTTGCTTGCAATTCCAGAAAATCACACAAGGAACTATCATTTTCAAACACATTTTTTGGAAAATTTGGCCTGCTCTCCCAGAATGGCAGAGAGATATACAAATTTGGAAGGAAGTTTTTAGACAGCATTGAATTTAAGTGATTTGATAGGTGAACAGGTATAAACATTTACTAGATTAGGAGACACAAAGGGGGATTCTAGGAGAGGTGGTATGCACTTGCTCAGTCATTTTCAGGAATTTGGAATTTTTTTTTTATAATTGCTCATAACAATGTTTGCTTTGGATGTGATTTTTTTTTAAATCACTATAGCAAAATTGTTCAACTTTCCTTCATTTTAACCATGGAAATTAAACAAGGGCCATAAAAATGGGTTAAATCATCAGTAAGCACAGACATTTTTTTGCTCATTCACAGGAGGACTTTGCCTAATTTTCCAGTTTTGGCTTAATTGCTGCAACAGAATTTTCCAATCAGATAAGTTATGACATTAGTTTTGTTTCATATTGGTTGGAATTCTAGAACAGTGCATAAAGCTTGTCATTTTTGGGTGGATGCATGTCCATCCAGAGTGTGATTGGTTGTGGTATCATCCAATCCAGACTGATAGGTTATGGGACTATGATGTCATCCTCTCCAGACTGTGATTGGTTGTGGGATTGTGATGTCATCCTCTCCAGACTGTGATTGGTTGTGGGATTGTGATGTCATCCTCTCCAGACTGTGATTGGTTGTGGGATTGTGATGTCATCCTCTCCAGACTGTGATTGGTTGTGTTCAAACCCACACCCCTCTGCTCCAATCTAGGTCCTCTGAACTTCAAACACTGGGCCCAAAAATGAAAAGAATGTCATCACATGTCAAACTCGCAAAGTGCCTCTTTACATTTGGACTATAGAGCATATGTCAACTCAGCCCAGCCAGGTATGGACTTCTTTTTATTACTGAAATCTGGTGGCTGTCTCCAAGGTGAAAAAACTTCCACTACATTTGGAATTTTACAGCCTGATCTTCTAATCTGGAATATTGAAAATGGGAGAAATTTTTCAAAGGACATGGTTAATGCCTATAGTTTTACAGACTCTGCTTGAAATATTTGGGTAAAAATAGGCAATTTTTCTTATTATTTTCCACTGCAGAAATTGAGAAAGGTTCACAGGATGACAGGAATAGGTGAAATTGGATTAATTAACCAATATTTTGGTCTACTAATTCACAAGCGGCTTCTGCCCATTTTTACAGGTTGGCCAACCATGCCTTTTTCATTTTTTATTTATGATTTGCTTTCAATAAAAGGTAATTTGTCAAGCAAGTAGAAAGAATCTTCTGCTTGCAGTTCCACAAATAAAAAATGACAGGAAGGCTGTAGTTGTGGCTCAAAAATATATATATATATATATACCACCACCAGACTATGATCAGAGCCAATCTTGGCAAACAAATTTATGGTTTAAAATTTGCTTTTGACAATCACAACATGAAAAATTGAGATGGCTAAGAACTAGGTAGATAGGAAAAGTCATACTTCTTTTGAAATATTGCAGCTCTAATGTCATGTATTTTTGTGTGATTGAAAAAATGGCGGTTTGCAAAAATGTCATTTCATACAATTTTCAACTTTTGCAGTACCTCAATGCTCCTGCCAAAATATCCTGCAAAAGGTCATGATAATGAGTCGACCCAAAACGTTTCATTGAACATTGCATAGCTGTGGTCATGTCAGAGCAGTCAGACTGTATTATCACATGTTCAGTTGCCAGTTGCCAATTGCCACTAAAGTGCAAAGACAAATGCCCTTGTTTGCCGTTCCAAAACAAAATTAGGGATTTTAGGTAACACGTGCACAGGACTTTGAAAATGAGTTGGCAGATTGTGTGTGTGTGTAATTACCCTTTTTGGTTTATTTTGCCATCCTGGTAGTGGCAACTAGGGAGGGGTGGTGATAGGTCAATTTTTCCGGGCACATGATGCCACTGGTAGTTCTACGACCATCACTGGCTTGCTGACCCGCCAGAACCATTTGATTGGAGTACACAACACCCTGGACAAGCCAGGTACTCATTTATCAACCAGAGTTGGATGAATGGCTGAGTTGACCATGGGCTGAGCTTCCCGGTAGAACTTGTCCTCAGTGGGACTCGAACCCGGGCGCTGGGTGCAAGAGACAGTGTTCCCGTGTATGCCGCGGGGGGATTAACTCGTAACCCACTTAAGTGAAGCTGAATTGGTCTAATATGGTGTAAGTAAAGAGTTGCCAGAAGTGTTCTGTTTTATTATGGGATTTTAAAATACAACTGACATGCCGATGAATGTACAAAGAGAATATTGCATATAGTGCTTTAGGTCTATGGGACTTGGTGCTTGGTAACTAGTGATATGGAATAGGGAGCACAGGACGGGCAATGGCGCATAAGGTCCTCAGACAGCTGAAAGATATAAAAATTACAAATGAAATATACTGCGCATAATGTGAATATGACGCAAGCAGGTTACAATCTATCGTGCCTAAATTTAGATGTTAACTTGAGGCAATCATGCTATGACTGAATAATGAATAAACATTAAGTAATTTAGAGATTGATAATTTTAGTCTAGTAACTTAAATTGCAAGCGTTATTGAAGAAAAAATTATAATTAATAAACACAAAGCAAACAACATTGGAAATAGATTTGACGCAAGAATGCAAGTGAAGTTATATAGGTAAAACAAGGACCGCATAACCATCATGTCTATGAACTGAACACTTGAAACACAGTTAACTTGATTATGGTAGGGTTGTGCTCACATAATACAGATAAATAATGCAACGGTTAAAAAGGTATGGAAAATGCAGTATTACGGAAGACATACATATATATACATTATCAGGAAGAGCTTCACTCACCCAACAGTATTGCAGAATTAACTTGATGCATTTAACTGTCTTGGCAGCATTTTAGTTACTGAATTAAACTTGGCTTGAATGGAATTTAATCATTACCTCTGTTCTGAAACGATATGAAACAAAAGGATGCATTGAGTAAAAAAATTGGTTAATGACACAGATGGGTTGAGTGGAGAAAAAGCAATAATGCCTTCCGGCAACAACAGAGTCTCTCACCACTGCACCACACAGCTCTTAAGGCCCGTTCACACTAGGGGCAACATACAAAAATCAAGGGCCTCAAAGCGCATGCAGAGGCGCTTTGCAGCCTCTGCATGCGCTTCTTGACCGATTGACGAGCTAGCGATTGACAGGGGCCATGCCTCATGCAACACAAGCGCAGCGCTTAGTAGATAGCTATTAAAGAATTGATATCACTTGTATGCTTAAATCGCAAATTAACTAAGAATTTAAGTGAAATTAAATATTTAAATCAAATTAAAAATCTAAATTAATTAATTAAAGAAATTCAATTTGTTCTATGGTTTCAATGTAGGTATTAATTTGTGACTTCTGATTTGTGATTCTAGATTCTACGAACTGACGATGGAGCTGGTCTCCGAAACGTTTTCTATAAAGATATGAATTTTTGTGGACTATTCTTTGCTTTTAAATTCTTAGTTAGTAGATAGCTGTATGTGGTCTAGTAAGGTTGATTGTGTACGCTGGTCCGGCACACCAAATGTCAACTAAAACACCACTCTTGTTTGGAGTCACTCTCTAGTAGAGCGCCTAATTGATCTTTATAGAGAACACGAATGCCTATGGAGTGTTCGATCAAAGGAGTCCAAAAATCGAAATGCAAATGATGTAAGTTATTTTTACATGACGTGTTTAGTTTATGTGATTTTAGCAACTCCTGACAATTTATGCATTACCGTTTAGCGATTTCAAAGGATGATATAATATCGGTACAAACATTAGAACTTTTTATTTAACCCTTTAGCGGGCAAGCATTGAAATATCCAGAAATTAAAATTTCAGAAATCATTTCAAGAAAGTAAGAAGTATTATACAATATATTTATTTATATGAATTTTTGCAAATTTTGCCTATTGAAGGTTTAAATCGCACTTGAAGAATTCAATAAATGCGATCAGTACACAAAATTTTTATTCAGAATTAAAATTCAGTTTATGCAAATGAAAAATTAGAAACATATAAATTTAATTTAATTAAATTTAATCAAGTTGACAAAATAAATAAATATATATATTGATACTTACAAATTTTGAAGAAAATGCGGAATGAGCGTCAATCCCATTGTCCGAGTCAAAACCTTCATTTAAATGCTCATATTTCAATTTGTGGACTTTGCAGCTGGTGATGCTATAGATAGAATGATGGTCAGATAATTCAGATAATTAGTGATTGACTGAGGCATTATAAGGATGCCTCAAAAACAAACAGGAAGCCGTGGTGATGCTTTTTGTGATGCGATTTCAAGTGATCATATATGGTAACTTACTCATGAAAGGGTTAAGAATAGACTATATTTTTTATAAACTGTATCTTTTTGAATGTGCTAGTTCTCTAATTATGATGCCTATGCTAAATTCTCGTTTACAACTGGCATAGTGCGAAGAATGACGGACCGCAGCACACCCGAGAACAATGGCCCACAGCTCAAATTTGGTTACATCCATCCTCATTGATGTCTAGGTGCCAGTGGCAACTAGTGTTCATTGTTCAAAGTGCGCTACCAAAAACCGAGGACTCAAACTACCGAGGACAAAAGTAGTGTGAACGGTTGTGCGCGGTGACGCACAGCAGCAAACGACTCAAAGCGCATGTCGTTGCCACTAGTGTAAATGGGCCTTTAGGCAGATTGTAAATAGCTCTTCATGGCTGATATGTGGAATACACAGCTCAAGAAAATAGAATCACAGCTTGTCAAAATCATGGTTTGAAAAATCCAGTTGCAGTTCAGAGAGTAGATATTTTCCTCACTAGGCACAGAAGTCAGACCATGGACTAGTGAGTAGTGTATTGGTATGATGGTATTCCATATCAAGGCAACAGGCATCATGAGACATGGAATATAACTACAGGCAAGCTGCAACTGGATTTTTCAAGCCATGGTTTTATAGGTTTGCCAGCCTTGATTCCATTTCTTCAACTCGTGATTCCATTTCTTTGAGCCATGAATTCTATATCTCGGCCATGAAAAGCCATTTATGACCCACAAGCTTGTTTACAAAGTCACATGCTTGTGTTCTCCCAAAGTTGCATGCACGTGTTACCCCAAATTTTACCATAAAAACAGTCCAATTGTACAGCAACTCTAAGATTTCTCTTCACTTAAATGGCAACTGAACAAGTGATAATGCAGTCTGACTGCTCTGACATGACCACAACTACGCAATCTTCAAGGAAAAGTTTAGGGTTGACTTCTTGTTATTACATTCTGCACAATATTTTGGCTGGAGCGTTGAAGTAATGATGATTGTGCATCATTGTGGAAGTTAAAAATGTTATGAAACAACATGTTGGCAAAGTGCAAACTGCAATTTTTTAAATCAAACAAAAATACATAACATTAGAGCTGCAAGATTTCATACCTACTGAATTTACTGAAATTATATAGCTATCCTGATATTAGAGCCACGATATTTCAGAAAAAAGTAGGACTTTTCCCAACCTGCTGCCTGCTGGTAGGCTTATCCTTATTTGTAGTTTGTTAAATAGCTACAATTTGCAAAACCAGTAAACCAGTTAATTTTCCTAAAACTCTGGTCACACACTCACAGGAACACAGCCTGACTGCCTGAGAGGCTGAGTCACTAGTCTGGAAAAGTCCTATTTTTGTCTGAAATATCGCGGCTCTAATATCATATAATTTCAGTAGGTATGAAATCTCGCGGCTCTAGATATGGAATTCACGGCTCGGTGAAATTGAATCACGGCTCGTAGAAATGGAATCACGGCTGGCAAATCCATAAAACCACGGCTCGAAAAATTCAGTCGCGGCTTGCCAAGTAGATATATTCCATACTAGCTGAGTCACAGGCTCACCGCTCAGTGCTCACAATTTCACAAATTCACAGAGACTCACAATGGCCAATCTGGAAAATCCTACTATCTATTTAGCAGGATTTTGCTCAAATTGTGGTAAAACTATCATTATTGATTTTGTGCCATGTCATTCAAAAAAATTCAGCCAAAATCACATAGGTATAAACCTTTCCTATGATTTGAAGAATGAAGTATAGTATAGGAGATGAAAATGCTCACGTTTACAGGCCCATACTGGTGAGTCTATGCGTTTACTTAGTCAATTTCACCCACTTTCAATCCCTTTACCTTATTAGGTACTTTCACAGAAACATAAGAAATTATAGAAAACGAAAAAAAAACATTTTCACATACAATCTTTAAAAATCATCAGTAAGATCAGTTCATTAATTTAGCTATTCATTGCAGGCAAAAAGTGCCATTTTTCCTAGGTAGTAGGTACCTACAAAACTTTTACAGGACAATGAAGACATCATTAGTTTTCACGGGCTTTAACTTTTCCGAAGAGTGCTTATTTTTCTTACATACTTCAATTTATTTGAATTCTGAGGTAAGAGTAACAAAAACTCCCAGCAACATATGCTATGCTCAAGATCTACACAATCACTTCCACTTTAGACGCGGTCCTCCCACACACTATTCAGTTTTTGCCTGTGACAGACTGACAGTGACACAATTCTTAACCGTGACGTAAGCAACGGTTCCAAAGATGCCAGCCATCACGAGAATATCAATACAACTTTAATTACATAGATAATTATTTTTACTTGGTATCTTGAGTTATGTGAATTGATAGAAAGTACATAAAAATTCTTATTCCTAAAATTACCTCACACGTTACGGGGCACAAGTTCTATAGATTAAGCAAACAGTCCAATTACTTCAAAATGAGAAAGGTTGAGTTTATTCCCATAGTCATTTCCAGCTACACATAAGAAAAATTTTAAATGGCTGTTAATTTGTCCGAGGCACGGCAGTTGATGACTGATTAATAAATTACCATGTCATAATTTTAAAGGACGAAGTGCACAAACTCTTAAAAATATATTCATCTGCAAAATTTTAATTTTATGGACTAAAAAAGCAACTTATATGAGCGAAGACGTATTTTGTTGAAATTTATTTTATTCATTCCTTGCATTACCTACTTTGTTAAGCATGACCATCTAAAGAAAACGGACATGTACGTGTGTGTCTAGTGTCGACAGACTGACAGTCATGTTTGTGGTTAACTTGTGCGTATGTAACTAAGTGCAGTTTGAAGGAGGTCTTCTTTGACAGCTGTGTTGATGAGCAGTAGTTCTCTTCTTTCTAGAGAGCACAAGTGGTGCCAAGTGTTCAGTCGTTTACTAATCAAAGCATAATACCACTGAGTTTCGGTGATTTGAAAAATTGCAGTTATTCTTGCAAAATTAAGCTCCAGATATGTCTGTTACTTCGCTCAACACAAGTCGTCGTCTGCTTGGCAACTCGATCAGAAATATCAGCGCGAACGTTGGTAAGGGCGGCCAGTACTACGGCGTATTTTGTAGTGTAAGGTGTGTGTCGACGTCAGCCGTCATGGATAACCGCGTTTTAACTCTTGATAATATGAATCCTTACGTTAAAAAAATGGAATATGCAGTGCGTGGTCCATTGGTCATCCGCGCAACTGCTCTTGAGAAGGAATTGCAAGCGGTGAGTGTTGCCATATTTTAGGTGAACCGCATGAATTTGCGTACCATCTCGTGCGCAATTTCAGTGCCACTGTTTTTGTGCGTCATTTGTCCCATAAAATCCATGTAAAAAAATTAGCAGTCACAGTGCCACTAAATCAATAGGGCTTGTTAACAACATCGATACTTATCTTTTTATGCATGAATATTTTAACTGATATTCATTTCATTTGCATGCATCATGATATCAGAGAAATCAGGTATGATTCCTCATTTTTCTTTCTCCATTCTCTCCTACAGTGAGTCCTACTTAATCACCAATTATTTTCTGTTTTTGCAAATAATTTCCTACATTCTAGTTTCCGTTAAATGAGAATTATAAATGATGAAACACTTATAAATAATTTGAGATCAGTCAAACTGTAATCCCGGGATAAAAATATGTGAACTGTATGATCATTGGGATTAGGCCCATTTGACCGACTCAACTTACTACCGTACTGTATATACCACCTGGCTTTCAAGAGAGTCTTACCTACGAGTCTAACGACTGCGCAATCAAACCAAAGTGAAGAATGCATTAAAAATTACTATGAACCACGCGATACTGAATACCGATATATATAAGTGTAAATTTTAAAGCAATGTTACTCCATGAACATTTTTTCTTAAATTATGTATAAAAAACTGTTGATTCTGTTGGACATTTCGCCAAGAGCTCGACGTGAACGCGGCCTATGTACACGTCACCCCTTTGAGATGCACACGACTTTCTTCAGCACGCCTGAGGCTCTATTTATCATGTTTGAACACTTGCACATTCCAACTTTTTGTGTCTTTTAATCCCTATGTCTATGTTTATACATTCAGAAACATGAATGGGTCGCATTGTCCAAGTAGTGACAGTTTCTAACCTACACCACGAGCAAGAAGCGGCGCCGTACTGACTGGCTATTTTGCCTGCGGCAAAACTGTGTTAGGACTTAGGATCATCCACGTTAGGACAAAAATTGCTTCACTATTTGGAAAAAGTTTTCTTCGTTTCTCTGATTGCATGCATCTACGAAGTTCGTTGGACTGACGATCTTGTGTCGAGTCAATGAATGTTTCGCCGGGAGGGCGGAGGTCGCAGCAACAGTCGCCCATTGTCCTGGTCTTACTATCACAAATAGTTATGAGCTTCAGCCAATCAGTGACGGCTTTGCAAGCTAAACCCACCAATCACAATGAGAAATCGTCCGCTATGTGTACTTAGGCCTCTAAGTGTACCTAGACTGCTACGTGTACCTAGGCCGCTACATGTAATAAGATCGCTACGTGTACTTTGGCCGCTATGTTTACTTTCGCCGATACGTGTACTTAGGCCAATACGTGTACTTGGGCCGCTACGTGTACTCGGGCCGCTACGTGTACTTGAACCGATACGTGTACTTGGGCCGATACGTGTATTTGGGCCGCTACGTGTACTTGGGCCGCTACGTGTACTTGGGCCGCTACGTGTACTTGGGCCGCTACGTGTACTTGGGCCACTGCGTGTACTTGGGCCGCTACGTGTACTTGGGCCGCTACGTGTACTTGGGCCGCTACGTGTACTTGGGCCGATACGTGTACTTGGACTACTTTTGATTGCACTGCTCCTGTTACGCCGTTTCGTGCTGAAGTGCAGGCGTTGCCGCTGCGCTGATCTAACCCATCATGAGATGGTCGATACTCACGTCATAATTTGTCACTCACTGGCGAGGGCGATTAGATGATTAGTATTTTTCTGTCTCTATTATTTCTCAAATTTCTCGTCATTATTACCAGTTTCGTCCTTCATCAGAGTGAAATTATTTTCCCTCTCGCCGTTGCTCGAAGCTTCGTCATTCTTCAACTAAGTTTCGCCATTTTCCAAATTCTTGTTATTATTCATATGGTCTCTTTGTCTGTAATGTAACAAATGTTTATTATCACAGTATAATTTCCTATACAGACGCTATAATTGGAATTATGTGATCGTTGCAGGGCGCTCAGAAGCCGTTCAAGGAGGTCACCAAAGCCAACATCGGCGACGCGCACGCAATGGGCCAGAAACCCATCACCTTCCTGCGCCAGGTGAGGCCATACTCATAACAATGAATGGCTCTTATTGTCCAAATAGTAACACACTTTCTTAACTGCAGCACGAGCAGAGAGCGGACGTAGCACTGATACGCCATTATTCGGGACCAAACTGGATCAGGACGACCCAGACAATAGCAAATAGTACTTCGCTATTTGGACGAAGTCTCACTAATTTCTCTGAGCCCATATAATTTAATTTTATGGAAGGATATTATTAATAATATTGATATAATATAATAGGCCACCATATACAGCCTACCTCGCACACTTGTTTCATGTACACTATTTTGAACACTCGAACACTAACATTATTGAACAATATTGTACACTCGATGTCCACACAACGAGCGCAATAAAGGCCTTGTCTTGCGAGTGGATCAATGGATGACATGTTTTATGTACCAATTCATTGACCATACAAGCTTGTGCAGCACAGCTAGCTGTACATTGTGCAGCATTCAAGCCTTCGAGCTACACTGCTAGGCTGTGTTGTGTGCAGTGCATGTGCACTGTACAGTATGCATTGCATGTATAACGAGCTGGTTGCTTTTGAAGGTGAATTGAAATTGAACCAAGCAGGGACACTTGAGTTACTGTGGTGCGTGCTCTGCAAGCTGACATGACGGTCACACGCGCGTGCTTAGCAATAAATATTACTGTGTATCCATGCGTGCTTAGCACTGAGTATTCCATATATAATACTGGGAGCCATACTTTCAAAACTTGTTAAGTTAACGTAAGTACTTACGCTCTATTTTCTTGTCTATGATTGGTGGATTTTGCTTGAAAGGCCATCAATGATTGGCTGATGAACTTACGATCTCTTAACTTTTTTTGAAAGCATAGGCCCTGGTTGTTATCTTTTCTTTATTTGTACTTTGTATCTGTTTTTCACCGGTTAACGTTAATGTATTTTCCATCGTTGAGTTTAATCCTGATTAAATGATTAATTATAGAACATTACTGATAACGTGGTTCAATTTCAAGGTTCAATGCAAACAATCAATCATTAGAAATCCTACGGAGGAGCACGTTACAAATATCGGCAGGTAAATTTACGCTGTGATCTATAACTTATTCGTGTGACATAATAACTCATAATAATAACTCATTATTATATCACATTATCGCTGTGATATAATAACTCATAATAATTCATTATTATATCACATTATCGCTGTGATATAATAACTCATAATAACTCATTATTATATGACATTATCGCTGTGATATAATAACTCATAATAACTCATTATTAATCACATTATCGCTGTGATGTAATAACTCATAATAACTCATTATTATATCACATTATCGCTGTGATATAATAACTCATTGACGCCCGATATACGCACCTCAGATTCTCTTCGGCGAACTGATCTACTGAATGTATTCTACCCCGTGAGAATAGGGGGAGATTTAGGGTTTTATTTAGGATTCGGGTTAGTGCATGATGAGAGTCAAAATACGGGAGAACTGAGAAGGATTAACAGGGTTTGTATCGACACTTGCCGTCGGACTCGAGGTAGGGTTAACAGGGTTGTATCAACGCTTACTGTCGGACACGAGGAAGGGTTAGGGTTTAGAGAGGGCCGAGCCATTACCATCACAAAGTCTGCTCTGGTCACTTCTCGACCAAGATGCTCGATTTTCATGCTCCCTAAATAGGGTTCGTGAACAAGACGTCACTTTATGTCGGCGGTTTTCATAAATACACCCAAACTCCAACAGTTGTTCTCACGGTCTCGTCTTGGTATGGTACCAACTACTATAGGTCTTCCTACCACGAATCACTTCTACCTAGATATAGGGTCTATACATTGAGTTCATCCATGCATTCTTAGCACCGAGTAGCCAGTCTATCCATGTGTGCTTAGCGTTGAATATCCAGTCTATCCATGTGTGCTTAGCGTTGAATATCCAGTCTATACATGCGTGCTTAGCAGTGAGTATCCAGTCTATCCATGCGTGCTTAGCACTGAGTATCCAGTCTATCCATGCGTGCTTAGCACTGAGCATCCAGTCTATCCATGCGTGCTTAGCACTGAGTATCCAGTCTATCCATGCGTGCTTAGCAGTGAGCATCCAGTCTATCCATTTACCCATGCTGATCTCGAAATCCATTCACTGTAGCCTTTTAAACCATGCATGAATATATAGAGCGACGTACGCTCCAACTACTAATACTGACGCTCTCATTGAAATACCGATTGCATGATTTTCAATTAAATTGGTGCGCCTGTTTGATGTGCCAATTATTCGTTTTTTTACATGACCTTCCGCCTGATAACTGCTGGGCTTTCATTTTCATTCAACACATCGCTAGGCACCACACGAGTCTTGCATGCAGTAAAGTGGATGATCGTTCATCTATTAACAGAGCGATGTCTTAGTATTGACGTCATAAAATCTATTGTGTCTCTTACAATACTTGGCTATGCTTAGAATATTGTACAACAAGCGGCACGTGTTGGGCGAGCTGCCAACGTCGGGCTATTGCTGGACAATTGACGCAAAGTGCAATGCTTACTGCCTAGCAAAATTAAGTAAATGTTCAGCAATATGAATATTTTTAAGAAAAAAAGCTACGTAATAAATCTGACTATAGATGCACTTAACAACTTAATGAACTTTTGTTAGGTAACACAGGTCCTCTTAGAGTCAGTAAGAGCTGTTAACAATTGTGTAGTTGTTGCATTAGAAGTTGCAAGAGATTGGAAGGAAGCGAGTTTATGTACACTAAGCCCTCAAAAACATTGAACACCGAGGCTACGCATCCTGTCATGCACTAGTCCAAAACTTTACCAGAGCCCGAGTGACTAAAATCCTCGACCAATGAATTTCTCACGGTTGAACTCGTTTTCTCGTGGAATGTACTGAATTAATTTATGTATTAGCGGGTTGGTTCGCTATATAAATATCCGGGATAGATAATTCCTGCAATTTAAGAATCGCGTGATTCCTATTACAATCATCCTTAATCCCGTCGTCTCGAATCCCGTTTTCTCGAGTATCTTTGACAATTTACAAAGTTATATGCGGTGATATAAGTCTTCTTTCAGCCCTCATTCAACACGAAACTCTCGTTTCACTCATGCTTTTCAATTTAAATGAAACTTTAATCATCACGTTTCAATAATGTTGAGACCTGCTTCAGTATAAATGTCATTTAAATTTTTTATGCATCCCTTCCCTTTAATTTTTGGAGTCTTCAGGCCCAATTAACTAACTTTCAGGTGCAGGTGATATCCCAACACAATAAGTATCCTGGGTACGAACATCAACGCCTCTTGTATATTTATTGTGCCAGGTTTAGAACACACGCAATCTCTGACAAATATATAGATTACGTATAAGAAATAAGTGAAGTTCGCCTCACAACACACGCACACTTTGACAAATATCTATATCAAATATAAGAAATAAAGTGAAGTTCGCCTCACGCTTAGACGGACAGTCACGAGCTCAGTGCTTTGAGCACGCGTCCTGTCTGAGAGGGCGTGCACGGCTAGGACACGTGTAGTGTTGCATAACTACAAATTGGTACAAGTTAGAGTAGCGAAATTACTATAAGATAGCAGAATAAGCTTAGTTAAACACGAGTGGTTAATGTTAATGATTTCTCTGGTCATTAACCACTCGTGTTAGAGTAGCGTTGCACACGTAGGTGTAGTGCAGCGTGTCACATGCGTAGAGTGTTGCATGCCTCATACGCATGGTGTTGCTTCTTACGTTTATGAGATCTGCTGCTTGGTCATCATGTTGATCAGTTCATGCAGCATGCGAAGGCTGAACAGCCGACAGTTATGAGTGTGAGCGTCGGTGCCACGTAACCACGCAGTGCAAGTGAGTGCCACGTTACCACGCAGTGCCAGTGAGTGCCACGTTACCACGCGGTGCCAGTGAGTGCCACGTTACCACGCAGTGCCAGTGAGTGACACGTTACCACGCAGTGCCAGTGAGTGACACGTTACCACGCAGTGCCACGTTACCACGCAGTGCCAGTGAGTGCCACGTTGCCACGCAGTGCCAGTGAGTGCCACGTTACCACGCAGTCCCAGTGAGTGTCACGTAACCACGCAGTGCCAGTGAGTGCCACGTTACCACGCAGTGCCAGTGAGTGCCACGTTGAGAAGTGAAGAGCTGCACTGAAGCGAAACTACCCAGAAAAATAAGTGGGTCACATTGTATAAATTGCGACACACACATCTTAGCCTCGGGGGCACTAGCAAATAGTAGATGTTACACAGATACGCACCTTCGCGGGCCCGAAGTGGGCCAGAATGACCCACACAAGGGCAAAAAGTGAATCATTCTTTAGACAAAGTCTGACTATTTCTCTGAGTGTATCATGTGTAATGTGAAGCATCAGGCGTCAATGCAACACTGCACTCAGGAAAATCGATGTGTAATATTGTCTAAATAGCGACACATATTCTTACACTCATCACCAGCAGAGAGTGACGTAGCACTAATATGTCTTTTCACTAGATTTAAAATAGGTCAGAATGACCCACAAAAAGGCATAAATTGCTACGCTATTTAGACACAGTCTCACTCATTTCTCTAAGTGGCATGTTGGCTCCATGGCGACCCTGAGGTGCCAGTGCTACCGTGCTGCACGTGATGCATGCGCTCTGCCTGCCATTTGTTGTATGTAACATGGCGGCCATCATATGTAGTGTGGTGATGAAGGCTGTGGTGTTCATCATCACACTCACTCGCGGTCACGTCACAGCTTCCTACTTAGTAGTGATCCTGCATACGGCTAGCTGAGCTGCGGTTGTTCGCTTATCCCTCCACGTTAGATATCATCATTACGAGGTGTTAATAGAAGAAACTAGGGCAGACATCGGTATATTGAATTTTGAGTTTTTGGAATTTCATATTACAAATGTTTAATGCAATTTTAAGCAACGAGAAAGTCGCATGTTTCTGAATCTGGAGAGTATGCCAGAAAAAATTTCGTCGATTTTTGAGCATTACTAAAATATGGATCAATAACACACTGCATGATGATGCTCTCTGAATTGTGGTGACTGTCAGTGGCGGGAACACACATTTTACGACCCTTTCTCTTTAACACGTCCACTCTCAGCTTCTTATACCTTCATCTTTAGCCGCTCAATAAAATTTATACATTTTTGCCGCGATATAAATAAATAGATGAATTTCTTTTAAATTTTAAACACCCTGTACTGCTATGGGAAACAGCACAAGCTGGAAAAGACTACTGCATTCTAATTGCTCTATCATGATTATTATAGATGTCGATAAATGTAAATAATTTGATTTTATTGAAACAAAATTATTCCCAAGGAAGAATTTCTCTGCTTATTCGATTGCCCTGGACTCTCCAGCTCTGGAGTTGCTAATTCATCTGTCCAACTTTTACCAAACTGTCTCTCCGCCCTCTTTAAATTCCTCAACCATTCCGCACGCAGCTTCTATCCTTCCGCTTCCTCTACAATTGTCCCACGCAGTTCCTATCCGCAGCTATGACGTCATCTTTGCTGTGACGTCATCTCGCTGTACTGCTGAGATATGAACCTAATTCATCCCCCCTCGTCCCCCCGCACGTTTTAGACACAACGACCACGAACTTTGGGTCGATATCTCGCCTACGCCGCAGCTGTGGGCGCCCAAAACCAAAGTACGCAGCCTAGAATACTCATCTTTAAAATGGAAGTGTCCGCGTAAAAGGGTTAGGCTTATACCTTTGCCTATGGCGCCGAATCATTTAATGACCCAAACTGGTTTTAGGTCCATTAACTGTGAGCCTACGATCTAAACCGCTTAAGTGCTTGTAGCAAGCAACCTTAGTACACGTAGCAACCTTAGTACACGTAGCAACCTTAGTACACGTAGCAACCTTAGTACACGTAGCAACCTTAGTACACGTAGCAACCTTAGCACACGTAGCAACCTTAGCACACGTAGCAACCTTAGTGCACGTAGCAACCTTAGCACACGTAGCAACCTTAGCACACGTAGCAACCTTAGTACACGTAGCAACCTTAGTACACGTAGCAACCTTAGCGCACGTAGCAACCTTAGTACACGTAGCAAACCTTGGTACACGTAGCAACATTAGTACAAGCAGCAACCTTAGTACACGCAGCAACCTTAGCGCACGTAGCAACCTTGGTACACGTAGCAACCTTGGTACACTTAGCAACCTTAGTACACGTAGCAACCTTAGTACACGTAGCAACCTTAGTACACGTAGCAACATTAGTACAAGCAGCAACCTTAGCACACGTAGCAACCTTAGCGCACGGAGCAACCTTAGTAAACGTAGCAACCTTAGTACACGAAGCAGTCTAAATACACGTAACGGCCGATTACTCGTCTGTGATATGTGGGTTTAACTTGAAAAGCCGTCAGCGATCGGCTAACGAAGTTAGCCGATCGCTGACGTTAACGAATGGTACGGCCCCCTGGTCATTTGTTTAGACTAGATCTTTCTACAACTGCCGTTGATGTTATTCAGCTAAGGGTCATTTGAATATGTCTTAATGGTGGGCACAGTTTCCAGCTTGTAGAAATCTCTAACCACGTTAGCGATCATGTTCAGTTCTCAGTGGCTCAATATCGTCGGTACGATCTTATCTCCACTGATAAGGATGAACTTACCACAATTCAAAAGAGTCGAACTAGACAGGAGACTGCATCCTGTCCGGACAAAAGTGTTGTCCGGACAGTATGCAGTCAAATGTTCAGAATGAACCAATAATTACAATGAAATTATCAACTATTATTTAAAATAACTTGAACATGCAAGATGAAGTAACACTAAATTAATCTGAATCTAGATGCTGTGCTAGGGCTACCAGCTGAACCTATATTTATTACTGCTGTGGTCGGATTAATTAGATAATTATGATTTTCGCAATGTTTTCGTTGAAAGTAACCATGCCAATGGGTGAAAGATTGAGTTGACATCTGATTGTGTCCGTATGTCTGTTTCTGCAACTGTTCACTCAACACACTTGTGTTGCAGGTGGTGTCCGTATGCCTGTTCCCACAACTGTTCACTCAACACACTTGTGTTGCAGGTGGTGTCCGTACTGTCTCTTATACACATCTAGATGTGTATAAGAGACAGGGTGGCCACAACTGTCCGTATGCCTGTTCCCACAACTGTTCACTCAACACACTTGTGTTGCAGGTGGTGTCCGTATGCCTGTTCCCACAACTGTTCACTCAACAGACTTGTGTTGCAGGTGTTGTCCGTATGCCTGTTCCCGCAACTGTTCACTCAGCACACTTTTGTTGCAGGTGGTGTCCGTATGCCTGTTTCCACAACTGTTCACTCAACACACTTGTGTTGCAGGTTGTGTCCGTATGCCTGTTCCCACAACTGTTCACTCAGCACACTTGTGTTGCAGGTAGTGTCCGTATGCCTGTTCCCACAACTGTTCGCGGACTCGAACATCCCTGAAGACGCCAAGGCTCGAGCTCGCCTCGTGCTGGACGGTTGCAAGGGCGGATCCTTGGGATCCTACAGCGACTCCGCCGGGATAGAGATCATCCGTCACCACGTGGCCGACTACATCACGCGGCGCGACGGTGGCATCAAGTCCTCATGGGAGGACATTGTCCTCTGTGCGGGGGCCTCCGAGGGCATCAAGGTGCGTGCCTCTTAGAGCATCAAGGTGCGTGCCTCTTAGTGCATCAAGGTGCGTGCCTCTTAGGGCATCAAGGTGCGTGCCTCTTAGTCATCGTAGTTCATATCCACACATCCAGGTGTAGTGAGTGATGCAGCAATTTGCAACATCGTAGTTTATATCCACACAGCCAGGTGTAGAGATACGGCATAACACTCCACGTGTTGCAGGGTTTGCTGCAAGTGATGACGAACCACACGGACGGGCAGCGCATAGGAGTGATGGTTCCCATCCCGCAGTACCCGCTCTACTCAGCCACCCTCGCAGAGTTCGATCTTGAGCAGGTGACCAGGGCCAGCTAGTGTTATAGTGGTAATTTGTCATCATTTCTGTAGCTGATATGCATTTAGAGCTGAAATATGTGTTGTTATTAGAGTAGTACCTAGTCATGATGCACAGTTTAGTTACCAACACTAGACTTATAACTGCCACAGTCAATAGCCAAACACTCAAAATGTAATAGTGTAACAATTAACATGGTTAAAATGTGCCAGTTACCTACAAATAGCCTGCCTCATTAGGTCACTAGTCACTAGTCCCCATGTTGGACAGGTGCTAGGACCCTAGTTATACACGCAATGCCTGTCCTACTAGGCCCCTAGTTACACGCATGGTCTGCCTTACTATGTTATTATTCTAATTGGTACAGGTTAGCTACTACCTGGACGAGTCCGCTAACTGGGCCCTGGACGTGGAGGAGCTGGAACGCTCCATCGCTGAGGCCAAGACCCGCTGCAGCCCCCGGGCCCTGGTGGTGATCAACCCCGGCAACCCTACGGGGCAGGTCCTGTCCCGCCCCAACATCGAGGCCATCATCAAGTTCGCACAGCGACATCACCTCTTCCTCATCGCTGACGAGGTCACTAGGCTGTAGGTGCTTCTCTCAGAGAAATCAATGGCTCATATTGTCCGAATAGTGACACACTTCCTAACCCACAGCGACATCATCCCTCATTGGCGAGTGTACCAACAAAATGCATTTAAAATGCCTCTTATTTTCAGGTGTACCAACACAACGTTTATGCCGATGGCTGCGCCTTCCACTCCTTCAAGAAGGTCATGTCTGAGATGGGCGCTCCCTACGCGAACATGGAGCTTGCGTCCTACATGTCCATCAGCAAGGGTCAGTGCACGCCGCTCAGAAGCCATTTACTACTTACCTTAACTACACCAGTTAAGGTTTCGTAACTGCGTCTGCCAATCATGAACAACTTTCCAAGCTGAACTCATCAATCGTAGACGAGAAATCGGTCGCTCCGTTTACTTAGGCCGCTACATGTAGGTAATTGAGCTAGTTTTGATAGTACTGACCTGCGGTGTAACAAGCTCATCCGCAAATCGTATTACTAGGTAGTGTTCTTGTTTTATCGATGTCGTATTCTTCAGGCATATTTTGTAGTAGATAGTTACTAGCTTTAGTTTTATAATAGGAGTTTGGGAATGAATATTTTGTATTCTTTTGGAGGTTTAATATTGCGTTGCGACAGGCTTCATGGGAGAGTGCGGGCTGCGAGGCGGCTATGCAGAGCTTGTGAACGTCGACCCTGCCGTCAAGGCCATGTTCTTGAAGATGATCTCAGCCAAGCTCTGCCCCACCACCCTCGGTCAGGTGAGTTGCTTACGCAACAAATGGTAGTAGTAGTACAGTACTATTTCGTATCGCGACGAATCTATTGTAGTTCTCGTCTTGTTTGGATATATGTGTCAGGAGTGGATATATCAAGCGGTAGATCATATGCGATCGTATCTTATGGACGCCATATTTCATACTTGGTTCCGTCCAGGCTGTGGTAGAGTGCGTGGTCAACCCTCCCGTGGCAGGAGACCCCTCCTACGAGTCTTTCGAGGCGGAGAAGGGAGAGGTCCTTCGATCCTTGGCGCAGCGCGCCAAACTGGTGGCCGAGACGTTCAACACCGTGCCGGGCATGAGCTGCAACGTCGTGCAGGGAGCCATGTACGCCTTCCCTCAGATATCCATGCCTCCGAAGGTGAGTGAACTCAGCTGCTCCCCCTCAGATATCCTTGCCCCATAAGGTGAGTGAACTCAGCTGCTCCCCCTCAGATATCCTTGCCCCATAAGGTGAGTGAACTCAGTTGCTCCTTCCCTCAACCGTGAGTAGTATCAGACATTCCCCTCCATTGATAGGTTGTCCCGTGGTCCCAGGTACCCATGCTGTCCCGATATAGGTTGTCTCTGAACTCCATCCTGCCAAGGTGAGTGCAACCTGATATTTTTGCCTTCATCGATGGGTGCTTTAGTGGTTCTGCCTAAAAGTGAATGCCTCTAGGTGTCCGTGGCCCCAAATGTGGTGCATCAGGCGTTTCGTGCCTTGAAAGGTGTATGCCTTATTTTTCCTGCTCCTAAATTGGGTATCTTTAGCTGTTCCCTGCCAAATGGGTGTGTGACCTTAGCTTCCCATGCCATCCAGAAGTGGGTTCTCCCAGCTGTCCCTGCCCCTGGATGTGGGTGCTCCCAATCACACTTTAATGCCTGACCTAACAATCGTTTATGCAAAAGAATTTTTGAATGACACATAGTGAATTTCATAACGTAAGCGTAAGAACTTTTAAATGTACCCAATTGAGGCCTAATAAATGTCATAACGTATGTCCTAGCAAAGGTCCTAACTTAAGACCTGTCTTTGATGAAGTCTCCTGATGAAGACGCATTGAGTGTCCATATAAAGGCATCCTGTCTTTCAGGCGCTTGAGGCAGCGGCAGCGGCGGGTCAGAAGCCCGACGTGTTCTACGCATTCCAGCTCCTCGAGAACACCGGCATCTGCGTCGTCCCTGGGTCGGGTTTCGGCCAGCGCCCCGGCACGCATCACTTCAGGTCACTTCCCTCATACGAGTGTTTTCATTTCCCTCCACCTACCCTTTATTTATATTGTTATCTTCACTACCCTTATAGTTGTGCCGTCATTTATTCGATATTTACGCCTCAACTCGCTGCCTTCATAGTGGTTATCTCACTTCCTCCTTAGTTGCACCATTACTCCCTTCATTGCGGCGATTAGGCGATTAAACTTCCGCTTATGCAGTGCCTTCACTCTCCTAATTTTATGATCCATTCTCTTCACTTCAAATAACCTAATTCTCAACCCTTCACATTCTGGATCAGGGCAATGATAGCCGTTTAGATTCGATGTTATCATTCTCACATTGTTGTTCAGATAACATCATCCTCTCACTCTTTTTAGCGCATTTTCTCATTTATGGAAAAAATGCACTAATGTGCTCGTCATGTCCGTCTGTCCATGACTTTCGTTTTCGTTGACGAGAAATTGCTCTCTCTGTCACTCACTGCAGTGAGTATTGAGTTATATTTTTCAATTAAAAGTCGTATCTTGCTGCGTCAACGGTACAATTCACCGGGGGAGGTCCCGTCTCGATTCCTCTGTCGGACCATGTAGCGCACGCATTTGTTTTCTGAGTCCGACATATTTTTAATTATGATGTAATTTTAAGGGTGCCTCTCCACTCATGCGTGTCTCTGTTCGTGTCTGTGTCAATGGCCTTGTGTCAATGTCTCTGTCCCCATGTTGCCTTTCCACTCATGCGTGTCCCTGTGCTCGGGTCAATACATTCGTGTCTCTGTATCAACGTCTCTGTCCCCGTGTTTTGGTCTCCCACGTGTCTCTGTCCCCGTGTTTTGGTCTCCCACGTGTCTCTGTCCCCGTGTTTTGGTCTCCCACGTGTCTCTTTCCCCGTGTTTTGGTCTCCCAAGTGTCTCTGTCCCCGTGTTTTGGTCTCCCAAGTGTCTCTGTCTCCGTGTTTTGGTCTCCCAAATGTCTCTGTCCTCGTGTTTTGGTCTCCCAAGTATCTCTGTCCCCGTGTTTTGGTCTCCCAAGTATCTCTGTCCCCGTGTTTTGGTCTCGCAAGTGTCTCTGCCCCCGTGTTTTGGTCTCCCAAGTGTCTCTGCCCCCGTGTTTTGGTCTCCCAAGTGTCTCTGTCCCCGTGTTTTGGTCTCCCAAGTGTCTCTGTCCCCGTGTTTTGGTCTCCCAAGTGTCTCTGTCCCCGTGTTTTGGTCTCCCACGTGTCTCTGTCCCCGTGTTTTGGTCTCCCACGTGTCTCTGTGCCCTTGGCTCACAGTCTCTGTCGCCCCGCAGGACGACCATCTTGCCCCAGCCTGACCAGCTGGCCACGATGCTACAGAAGTTCCGCGTCTTCCACGAAGAGTTCCTCAAGAAATATTCCTAAGCCAGACATGGAGCAGCTTTCAAGTTTCCCGATTTGAATCCTGTTGACAAATGTATTTTCGTGTCTCGCCATTTTGTTGCGTGCGAGATTTTGTTATGGCTTCGTCGCTCTAAATTTATAGTGCATGCCTGTCGTTTGTTCGTGACTAGCGATGTATTACAAGCAATATGTGCCTTTAGATGAACAGAGCAAATAATTATTTTATGTTAAATAATGTATTATCGAGAGAATCGTTCTCGAACTGTGAGATAAAACATCGAACTTGTAACCCCGTAGCACGTGTAAACTATCAAGCTCAATTATAAAATCATGAGGTTAAACGCGCCGTTTGGGTTGCTTCCTGATGGCCAATCTCTTGAATTATCAACAATTATCAATCAATTCAGGAAGTTGATTCGGTTACGTCATAATGGCTTTGTGGACGTACTGACCGTACTTTGAGGACTGTCACTGGTGTGGGTGAAAATTTTGAAAATTGTTTAATTATGAATAATGGAAACCAAAAATATAAATGAATTCACGTGTGATTACCACCTGACTATCAACGTAAACAAGCATGTTCCTGTCAATAACAGGCTGACGACTGTTGTTCGCAGTATATCGGGGCTAAGACTCGATGTTTTGAAGGCTAGATTGATTGACCTTACGATGGTCGTCTCATCGGCACCAAGATTCGCATCGCGCTACACTGCAATGTATTTGTTGTCATGTTTCCGGAGAGTTCGCTCGAAATATCGTAAAAGTGTTTCAAGTATTAAGTAGATAAAATACATGTTACCATGACTGGCTGATGTCGACAACCGCTTGTCTCAAATTAGGGCTTGACGCGGCGGTGTTCGGAGTTACAAACTTGCGTGTGAACAACCACACCGCGGTTGTGATCAAGCTTAACCCACAACGCATCTGTGATATGCACTTCTTCCATGTAGGTGTCAGGAGCCATCATTTGTGTCATGTATCCCTCCCCTAATTGTGGATTGTTGTTCGTTTACCTGTTCAGTCGTCTACTACCTGACGGCATTGTGAGTAAACTGATTCTGTAGAATTGAGTAGGTTATAAATAAATGTTGAATAACATAGGTACGTTAGAGCCGCACAATTCTACTGCATTTAGAAGTTTAGTAGTCCACGTTGAGCAATAAACTAGACATTTTCATGACTTAGATTTGAAATATTTTAGATACTGATTTAAGAAAACTTGAGTCTGAAACTCCAAGTTGCAACGGGAGCGATCTTGAGTTGCTGGCATCCTAAGTTACCTAACCGTATCAGTTGCGAGCCAACGCTGACAGAGGTGAGGTGTGACGTTGCTGGGTGCTCATGTCTCGCCCATGCAATGCCAAGTTGAATGGTAGCGATTTTAGGCCGAGTAGCAAGAACGGAATGCCTGTCGGAGACCACCACTGCCCTGCTGTGAAGTTTTGAACTGACTGTCATGATCTTGTCCCTCGTATCCTCCAGCACTTCTGGACTGTAAGATTATCAGCCGCCAGACAGATCACATCCGTTGAAGTAGAGCAATCAGCCCGCAGGAAAACAGCCTGCTATAGTGTGGCCCAGCATAGTCTGCCAATGCGCGAGAAAATTCTGCACCACTCGCACAGAGCTCGCCGGAGCCTTGCAGTAAAGATGACGTCCGTATCTCGCCCGTGCATTAAATCGGCTTACGGTCGAACGGTTCAATCGCCAAAGGACGATAAATTTTGGAACAAAACTTTGCCAGCCGAAACTGAACCTCAGTGGCTGTGAACGAAAAATTAAGTCATTGGCATCCATTTTAACTATGCTCGGAAGTCATTCGACCAGCGGCATGGTGGTGCATGGCAGATTTCACACAGTTCCCCCGACGAGCTAGGCTGATTGGTGGCAGTACATTGTTCTCTGGTTACAGTTCGAGCCAAAGTCAGGGTATGACGTAATGTTTCGATGCAACGTTCAGTGGTGGACGATCATTATACTCTGGGCTATTCGCTCTCGTGTATGATGGTGTAAAGCCCATAATATTTAAAACAAGATGATGTGACAGGCTGGTTACTGACTGCAGGATTAATACGCGGCGGATTGGTGGCTTTATGGAAATAACCTATAGGCGTTCAATTCAGGGCTGATTGTGCTCAAAATTTGTGGTGCACGGCTTTGCTCTCACACGAACACTGTAGTAGACTACCTGGTCCGTACCAACGGATGCATTATAAAGTGCCTACTTTGAGCCCAGGGGAAAATATTTTCATTGCTTGCTTGTAGGAAACTCAGGGCACTTGCTCCCATATTCATTCATGGTTAACAAGAGCTGTCTACGGTGAAACGTGCAAGAAACACGCTGAAAAACTCCTATTTTTCTAATTCACTACGTTGTAGCTGGCTAAATGTGTGCAACACTTCGTCAAGCTTGTCGCTCTCTTTCTTTTATTCAAGATTTTTACGTTGAAGATAAACCCAAATCCTCTTGGTCTATACAACTGTGACTTATTTGTTGTCTTTCTGCTCAAATATTCTTTGTTATTGATGACGTTTAATTGAAGAGAATAATTGCTGCTATTTGATTTTTTGTTCAACTTGAAGGTGTGGAATAATTGTGAGTAGCATAAGATATAAGTGTGTAAATAATGTTCATGATGCACACGCCATCTTCGGGATGGATTGGGACAAATAAAATGTCAACATATCTGCATCTTGTTCTTATTGCACCTCACTGCCGTCAGTGACTAATGACTTCACGATGATGACACAAATGACTTCGTTACGATGACTCAAATGACTTCGTTACGATGACACAAATGGCATCGTTACGATGACACAAATGACTACGCGACGATGACAAAAATGACCGCAATGATGACTCAACACTAGTAATGTGGTGTAATAAAACGAGTTCGAAAGCATAGAGTAAGTTCACCAAAAATTAGATTTACATGTTACCACCAAAAACTTGGTAACTGGAGGACCAAGTAACGTCCCCTATTACAATATATGCATCAACTAAGTTTTATTATTTTTTTATAATTAGTTCAATTAAGATTTCTTCCGCTCAGTTAATACTTCCGTAAGCTGCTCGCCGCTTCACCCGAGGAAAAAGAAGAGCTGCCCAAGAAGAAACGTAGGTCGCAGCCGAAAAGAAGAAACGTAGTATTGCTCGGTGGATGAACAGTACCTGAAAACAAAGAAGGAAGCCTACCAGCGTTATTTACAGACTCGTAGCGATGCTGACTATCACCTATACAGGCTATACGCAAGAGCTCGAAATCAAGCTGAAGAAAGCTGTCGCACCGTAGTAAAAACCATCGAAAAAAATATTGCTAAAAATGCAAAAAAGAACCCGAAAGCCTTCTTGTTGTACGCTGGCTCGAAGTGCAAGATTAAGGACGGTATTTCTGATTTGAAAGTAGATCAGCGAAAGATATCCTCTGATGAGAGCAAGGCTACCGAACTTAATCAGTTTTTCAGTAGCGTATTCACTGAAGAGGACTTGAACAGTATTCCAGCTATTGAGGAGCACCCAGTCGGTTCTAAATTAACAAGTTTTTAAATACAAGAAGAAGAGGTTCTCCAGCGCTTTATCGCTGTAAATCCAAACAAGTCATGTGGACCAGACGGCTTCCACCCCAGATTACTCAAAGAGTTAGCAACTGTCCTAGCCGGCCCTCTAACGTCATTTCTTCGAAAAACTTTGAACGAAGGGATCTTGCCGGCTGACAGGAGAGAAGCTCAAGTGACACCATTGTTCAAAAAAGGTGACAAAAGCTGCCCGGGCAACTATCGCCCTGTCAGTTTGACAAGTGTCGTTTGCAAGGTAATGGAATCTGTTGTGAGGGATCGATTGATAGATCATTTGACTGCTAATAATCTCCTATCAGACTGTCAACATGGCTTTATTGCCGGGAGATCCTGCACCACTAATTCCTCTTGTCTACTCTGAACGAATGGACCCGCTTGCTGGACGAAAGGGAGCCAGTAGATGCAGTTTACCTCGATTTTGCCAAGGCATTTGACAGTGTCCCACATGAGCGGCTGTTGCGTAAATTGAAGTATTTGGGAATTGAGAGTAATGTACTCAAATGGATCAGAGATTTTCTAGTAGGGAGGCGACAACGTGTCAGTATTAATGGGTCCCTATCAGACTGGGCTTCAGTGCGCAGCGGCGTGCCACAAGGAAGCGTTCTCGGGCCTATTTGTTTCGTTGCGTTATAAAGGTCGTGTCTAGCGTTTGCTCGATGTATACTGACGACACAGAAATTTATAATACAGTAAAAAATACGTCGCAAAAAGTACAGTTGCAATGTCTTCTTGACAGGCTGGTTGACTGGGCTGATAAGTGGCAGCTGCGTTTTTAACGCTAACAAATGTAAAGTTGTTCACCTTGTCAAGAAAAATGAACAGCAAGATCACAGTATGAGAAGACACGGTTGCAACGACAGAATGATGATGTCGAAGTCGACCATGGAAAAAGATTTAGGGGTAATATCGACAATGAGTTGAAATTTTCTAAGCATATTGAAGGTCAAGTTAATAAAGCCAATAAACGTCTTGGACTGATCAGACGCTCTTTCGAGTTCCTAGATTTAGAAACGATGAAGCAGTTGTTTGTTGCTGTCGTGCCCCTGAACCTAGAGTTTGGAAACGTCGTGTGGTCACCGAAATTCGAAAAGGACAAAAATTTAATGGAGAGTGTTCAAAGACGCGCAACAATGATAGTTCCGGGCTTGAAAGGCAAGTCCTATGAGGAAAGATTAAAGATTATGAAGCTTCCAAGCCTCAGTTATCGACGTCTGCGTGGGGACCTCATTGAAGTATACAAGTATACTCATGGCTTATACAAGGTCCCAGAAGGATTACTAGAATTTGAAACAAGAACCAACACCAGGGGCCACGGCTATAAACTAAAAGAACAGCGTTGGAACACATCCATGCGACAACATTTCTTCTCGCTTCGAGTCACCGACATGTGGAACAACCTCCCTGATAGCATCGTTGACGCTCCGAGTATGAACATCTTCAAAAACAGACTAAACGAAGCTATGCAGGAGCATATGTTCAGTCTTAAAATGACTAGCAAATTACGGACCAGGCAATAAGTCCAGCAGCTATCTCAATCATTTGTCAGTTATGGAAAGATCGGGTTCCAAAGGCCGGATCCCTTGTGAATCAAGGCATGAAAAATTCAAGAATCGGCAACAGGCCATGGGCCTATTTTCTTCAATGCCGACACTTCTATTCTATATATAGTTTCATGGCATTCAGCACTTCATATAGTTGCGTAATTGAAAGAATTATATCTAGAAAATATGTATCCTTCATTTTCAGCCACCACGTTTTTAACAGTGTCAGATATGGTGAAGACAGCTTATCGCCGGCATTGGGGCGGTTTGTTTCGTTATGGCTAAAGCGACCTTGAGTCTCCAGTTCATGGATAGGAACGAGCCAGCAACGGACGGCCAGGCAGCGTGAGGGCTCAGGGCTGTACAGGCTCCAGTGTCTCGCTGGACGTTGGTGTGTTAGTATGTGCGTCTTTCCTGAACAATTTCTTCTATCTGAACGTACAACTCGGAACATGTTATCTTTCCCATAAATATTTAACAGAACGAACTTTGAAAAACTGATGAATCTGTTTTCTGAATAGTGAAGGTTCGTTTAAATTGAACTTGAAGCAATATCGCAGCACGAAGTTAGTGGTGAGTAGACTGGTAGAGGCGATACCTACGTCTGGCAACACTTATCATTTGTAAACGTTAATCTCTCAATTTATTGATATTGTCGTTTCTAGTTCTTTAAATCTATAATTACCAATTTTGTACTATTAAATCTGTTATTTAAGATAAACTTATCTCCACGATATCCGTTTTGTCCTGATCACTTGAATTTAACAATATATGACTTCAAAACCTGCTTATGTTCCAATCACTAATTAATGTCAACGTAAATGACTAAAAAGCACGTTTCAACTCATGGGTTTAGTTGTTTTTTTGGACACAAAGATAGGCAATTATTTTTATTGGTCCAAGGAATTTATTACCTGACTTTTCTGTGTTAGTCTACGGTATTATAAAGCCATGTTTATTTTACAACTCCAACTTGGCTGATGCTGGAGTGGGAGTTGGTGGCACTGGTGGGGAGGTGATGCGTTGTGGACGCTGGAGTGGGAGGAGGTGATGCGCTGTAGGCGCTGGAGTGGGAGGAGGTGATGCGCTGTAGGTGCTGGAGTGGGAGGAGGTGATGCGCTGTAGGCGCTGGAGGGGGAGGAGGCGATGCGCTGTAGTTGCTGGAGTGGGAGGAGGCGATGCGCTGCAGGCGTTAGAGTGGTGAAGTGGTACGTCGTTGACGCTAGAGTGGGAGACTAACCTGCTGTGTGTTCACCACTCACCAGATCGATTGCGGTCGCCATGGCAGTTCAGGCGTTTGTATAAAACCAAAACTTTGAGCTCGGCGCGTGAATTATACATGGGACGGTGAACGCCTGATAAACTTCTGTTCGTGGAACCTGTTTCTTGATAAGCGCCAAAGTGGTGCACGCTTGTCAGTGAGTGGTACTGACAACAGCAGCGAGTGGTGCTGACAACAGCAGCGAGTGGTGGTGACAACAGCAGCGAGTGGTGCTGACAACAGCAGCGAGTGGTGCTGACAATATAGTCTATATTAATGCATTACCTGACCTCTACACATGGCGGCTGTCATAGTCTACAGTAAATATAATGCATTACCTGACCTACAGTATACAAATAGCGGCTGTCATAGTCTACCGTTTATATGATGCATTTTCCGATCTCTTTATTAAAAGTCCACTACCATAGTCTATTTTAGATACAGGGCTGATGCCTAGATGAGAGCACTGTCATAGTCTATCTGCAACTAACTGCAAATTGTAACCGGTACAGGTATTTAAATTATAATGTTATCAAATTCCTTCGTAACTAAATTTGCATGCAAATAATTTACGTGGTCAATTATTTTTCTTATTATTCACGTAATTAATAACGTTATGCTCAGGTAATTATTATCAGTCTATCTCATGCTTGATCATCTGTCATACCGCACGAGGTGTCGCGCTGCACGCGAGTGTTGACACACTTAGGGAAATGAGTGAGACATTGTCCTAATAACGATGCATTTTTGGCCATATTGTGTGGATTATTCTGACCCAGTTTTGCTCGACAAAACAGCGTATCAGTGATACGTCAGCTTGCTGCTTATTAAGTGGGATAGAAAATTTTTCGTTATTTAAAAATATGTCAATCAATTTGCGCTGTTGCTTCAGTTCAGAACAGACCATTAGATGTGAATTGAGGCTTCGTTTTAACCATTAGTGGCTAATGGGGGCAATACTTATTCTGTGGGATAGAAAGTTAGTCACTATTTGGAAAGTGTGTCTGTCAATCAGAGCTGTTTCTTAACTCCAGACCAGACCATTAGATGAGAAGACTTGGTTTTAACCATTAGTGGCTAATGGGCTAATGATAGACATCGCTAAGTGCTTACTAATGGCTGGGACAGACGGCACTTGTCACTTGTTAAATGGCATGCAAAAAGCGCTGTCCATTTCTGGCTAGATGGTCTGGTCTGTCCTTACTTCTGGCTAGATGGTCTGGTCTGTCCTTATTTCTGGCTAGATGGCCTGGTCTGTCGATCTGTCTCTTATACACATCTAGATGTGTATAAGAGACAGGACAAGGGCCGACAACTTCTGACATCGACCGCCGGCCATGCCCCACCACTCAATAAAACCTTTGCTTTGATGCAGCAGATGCCCACTAAACATTTGATGCACTTCCTGACCTCTACAAATGACTGCTGCTATAGTCTATGTTTTATGCATTACCTGACCTGTACAAATGACTGCTGCTATAGTCTATATTTAATGCATTACCTGACCTATACAAATGACTGCTGCTATAGTCTATATTTAATGCATTACCTGACCTGTACAAATGACTGCTGCTATAGTCTATATTTAATGCATTACCTGACCCTGTCTCTTATACACATCTAGATGTGTATAAGAGACAGGCTGACAACAGCAGCGAGTGGTGCTGACAACAGCAGCGAGTGGTGCTGACAACAGCAGCGAGTGGTGCTGACAACAGCAGCGATTTTTTTGCAGTATCTGCAGGGGCAAGTCCTCTTGTAAATTTTTTTAATTGTTCCTGTTATCGTAAGTTTCAAAAGTTTCACCACGTCTACCAGTTTAGTACAACCATCCCCACTCGCAGTATTCGCACAAGCTCGCTCAATAACACCGCGGCCTTCCTCGCAACTCGTGTCACAAAAAAAAAGTTTGCAATGAAAGTTTGCTTTGCTGTACAAATTTTGGCCACTAATAGACTGCTGACCCGCAAACTTGAAAGCAGGTTACCCACAACTTTCCATGCAGGTCGTATAACAAAGTTCACTATATCGACTTTGATGTAGGTTTAGATGGTGAGCCATCTCTGGGAGTGTATGTAGACGAGTATTTGCCACAGCAGTGACAGAAATAGAGGTAAAAGTTCATTTATAACAGGAATTGCTGATGTAGAGACAGAAATAGCGGCAAACGTTTCATTTATAACAGGAATTGTAGATGTAGAGACAGAAATAGAAGCCAAAGTTTCATCTACACGAGTAATTACAGCTGTAGAGACCTGGGCAAAATATGCATATTTACACTATTGAGAGCAACTGTGTGTAAAAATATAAAATGCTAGAGGGTCAAGTAGTGGTAAATATAGTCGAAAGTTACATGTATACGAGAAATTGGAGCTGTATTTTAGAAGTAGACAGAAATAGGGGGCAAAAGTTTCATTTACACGAGTAATTACAGCTGTGGAGATCTAGAACATGTGGCAAAATATGCATTTACACTATTGAGAGCAGCTGCGAGTAAAAAAATGATAAACGGTAAAGTAATGGTGAATAATGGTGAAGTTGTGAAATTGTATTTATACGAGAAATTGGAACTGCATAATAGATATAGACAGAAATAGGGACAAAAGTTTTATTAACACTTATAGTTGCAGCTGTAGAAACAGAAATAGGGGGGCAAAAGTTTCATTTACACGAGTAATTGTCAGGTTCAGCAGACGATGATTGGCAGGTTCAGCAGACGATGATTGGCAGGTTCAGCAGACGATGATTGGCAGGTTCAGCAGACAATGATTGGCAGGTTCAGCAGACGCTGATTGGCTCACTCGAAATGAGTTGTGAGTTACTCAGAAACTTTTGTACTCACGACATCAAGAAGTTCTTCACAAGACGTTACTTCAATAAAATAACCGGACTATAACAATGAAAAAATCATTGCAATAATAACGTAAGGTTGAATTTATTAACGCGAACTTTAGTTGTACAATTTAAATTGATGTAACGATGACATGCGGGGGAGCTACAATACATAATGTGCAGTGTACTACATGTGCAGTGTACAAGGTACTGTGCAGTGTACTACATGTGCAGTGTACAAGGTACTGTGCAGTATACAGTGTACTGTGCAGTGTACAAGGTACTATGCAGTGTACAATGACAAGGTACTGTGCAGTGTACAATGACAAGGTACTGTGCAGTGTACAGTGTACTGTGCAGTATACAGTGTACTGTGCAGTATACAAGGTACCATGCAGTGTACAATGAACTGTGCAGTGTGCAGTATTCTGCTTTAACATTGCACGTATAGTGTAGAATTCATGCTAGTTACATTATATTGTATAATGCTTACAAGCTACATTGTGTGATTCATACAAATTTTATTGCTTAATACATGCAAATTGAATTGTATATTATAATTCATACAAGTTATAACAGCATGGGACATAGTTTGGTGACCTGAACTGACCTGAGGTCAAAAGAGCCTTACACGTGACGATCTGCCCAGTGTTTGCGTCACTACAAGAGGTGAACATGCGTGATGTTAATTGCGTATAACTTCTCGTTGTTCGTATGAAGTTCTTCCATTAACTTTTTTCATATGTGTTCGAATTTCTGATAAATTTTGTCTCCCGGTACGAAAAAATTGCTCAAGAAATGTAATGTAAAAGGTTCCCTATATCTGAATAAAGTTTACATTAGTTGAACCAATTTTTATTTCATGCTACATAGATTTCAAAAGCTAATTCTCCGTGAGGTAAGTTACTCATGTAAATAATTTACAGTCGACGTGCAGGAGCCTCGCCCAGTGTTCGGGTTATCAAAAACTTACGATTACTTGCCCCATAATTATAGAATAAAGTAGCAGTTTTTAATCTGAACTTTACGCGTGACTTTTACAACAACCGTGAAGCTCATTTATGTTCAGGCCTTCAGCGTTCTGGCATTCAGCGGAGCGTCACAACTGTGATGCATTGCAGCCCGTCACACACTCTAGTGGTATATCAATACCAGTCAATACTCGAGTGGTATATCAACACAATATCAATACTCGAGTGGTATATCAATACAAATCAATATTCGATTGGTATATCAATACCAATCAATACTCTAGTGGTATATCAATACCAATCAATACTCGAGTGGTATATCAATACCAATCAATACTCTAGTGGTATATCAATACCAATCAATACTCGAGTGGTATATCAATACCAATCAATACTCGAGTGGTATATCGATACCAATCAATACTCGATTGGTATATCAATACCAAACAATACTTGATTGCTATATCGATACCAATCAATACTCGAGTGGTATATCAATACCAATCAATACTCGATTGGTATACCAATACCAATCAATAAATACTCTATTGGTATATCAATACCAATCAAGACTTGATTGCTATATCGATACCAATCAATACTCGAGTGGTATACCAATACCAATCAATACTCTATTGGTATATCAATACCAATCAAGACTTGATTGCTATATCGATACCAATCAATACTCGAGTGGTATACCAATACCAATCAATACTCTATTGGTATATCAATACNGGTGGTGAGTGGGTGGTGAGTGGGTGGTGAGTGGGTGGTGAGTGGGTGGCGAGTGGGTGGTGAATGGGTGGTGAATGGGTGGTGAGTGGGTGGTGCGTGGGTGGTGAGTGGGTGGTGCGTGGGTGGTGAGTGGGTGGTGCGTGGGTGGTGAGTGGGTGGTGAGTGGGTCATTACTGCTGTGGTGGTGGTGGTGATGGTGCATGCAGCATCACCTCAACCACCACCACTCTCACCACCGGCGCCTGCACGCCACTTTAGTCGCCTGCAATTTACAGGCGATGATTGCGAGATGAAACGCCGGAGAATCGTGGCCAAGACAGCGGTGAAGTGTACTTATATTTGAGCGCGTCTTATCCCTCATGAAGAGCTAGCGGCTCGCTTACCCTATATAACGCCAACGTTCAAGATCATTACTTGCATAAAACTAAGGTAAAACGTCCTTGGCCGCTTCTTGATGAAAAACTACCACTCTGATTAGATGGGCGTTAATAGGATTCTGTTTCACATCTGGAAGCTTTGCCGTGAAATTACAGCGTCAAAAATTACAATCAGAAAGTCTCAAGATTGCCGTCATGAACTTTGACTCAAGATTGTCGTCATGCACTTATCTCAAGATTGCCGCCATGTACTTAGTCTCAAGATTGTCGCCATGTACTTAGTCTCAAGATTGCCGCCATGTACTTACTTCTTAGTCCCGATTGTAAATAATATGCGTTTAAAAATTACTTTTTAAAGACAACACTTCTAAAGAATCCAGTACGGTATCTCTGGTGTTACACATGTACAATAATTTCTAATTTTTGTTTTAATATAAAAAAGTATTGTTCAAATTTTTTTAATATATAAAAATTTTCAAAAATTTCAAATTTACTTATTCTGTCAACTGAATCATGTACATCGTCTCTGATTTTATGCAGGTTTGCAAAATTTCAGATCGATTGGATAGGTAAAAATGTGTTAAATATGGATTATAAGATTTGTAGCAGACAAAATTTTTTTGTAAATTTTTCTTAAAATTGAATTTTTTTATTTTCATAATTAATTATTCTGTCAATTGATTCATGCATTGTCTCCAACTTTAAACAAGTGTGCAAAATTTCAGATCGATTGGAGAGGTAGAAGTGTGTTAAATATCGATTATAAGATTTGTAGCAGACAAACAAACAAACAACAAGAAGTGAAGTTAAAGAGAAGTGTTGTATAAAGGCTCTTTATGTCTCCAAAACAATTAATTGCTTCGCACGTTTCAGTCGCTAGCGCCTTCTGATCACTAATACTTTATTATTTATCATTTGTTGCGGCAATATCATTTACTTAATTTTAAATTAAGTGCTTCAAATTTTATAAGAAGGTCGGCAGGTCGCTGCATCACTGCAGGCACGGCGCTCGCACTGCGCCACGTGTCGGCAGGTCACTGCATCACTGTAGGTCAAAGATAACAGCGACATAGTAAATTAATCAACCAATCAGCATTCAGGCTGCGATCAAAACCCGCCAATCACGGACTGCGGAACAAATGAGAAGCGACAAGCTATCGAGCGCATAGATATTAACGTGCGCATTGATATATTGAGAAGTAATAATTCACAGGTGGAATGATGCATTGACGAATATAATGGTTCATGGTTGGAATGATGCGTGGACGGGTATAGTGTTGTATGCGAAAGGTTGTTTGGCTCAATATAACATGAGTTATAATAGGCATGAAGTAAACAACATGCCCAAAGGAAGCATTTGCCAGAAGAGGGAACTCATTCTCTGATGAAGTGGAACCAAGCTTTGGAAGCAAGCAGCCTGGGCGTGGCGAGCTATATAGCCTTGTGTGTGCTACTGTCACTCCCGCTGTCAAGGCTCACAATAAGCATGTATACAGAGTATATATACGCTTCTAAAATCACCTAAAAAGTAGCATCAAATGATGATGTTATTGGTCAGCTAATAGTTTGAACTAGTTTGTTCGCCTTCAAGTAATTCTATTACTTTAATATCTTCACTCTCTGTTGCAGGGAGCTGGCCCAGAAGGCTTCGTCAAGCAGCTGAAGAAATAAGGTAGAACAAACCATCCATCGTAACCAGTACCTGCCTTGAACATTCACCACTACAACGTCCACTTTGTGATATTTAGGCTCAGATGACCTTAAATTGGATGTCATTCCATGCAAATCAATTGTAATGGTCAAGATGAAGGGTTTGGTCACGGCGCTGGTATCGAACACAGATAATGTGAGGTGAAGACCATAGTCCAGCTGCCATGGTGTAGGTCTAGAAAGCTGGACTGTTGAATCGAAAGTAAAGCTAGACTGTTGAATCGAAAGAGAAGCTGGACTGTTGAATCAAAAGCAAAACTGAACTGTTGAAAATAGAAAGCATTTTTTTGTAACCAACTGAGCCTAGGTCATGACAAGGTTTCGGAGGAAGAGTTTGCTATTTAGCTGTCGGAGAAATGCTAAGGTTTGTAGAGCCTCTGCGAAGGAGGGAATTGTCATAGTTTGCAGGGCAAACTAAAAGATAACTAGTTTGGTGCACAGCGGAGGTTATAGAATTACCTCTGCTTTTGGATAAAATTTAAGACATTCTTTTATGGACATCACATTTTGCTGTGTGAACTGAAGGACAAGCAGAGTTTGGCGTGCAGCTGAAGAAGATCTGCTAGGTTGAATGACGGCCGCTGGCTCACCATGCCGCACAAGCTCGAGTTCTCCGTATGTCGCTTCACCAGTAAGTGCTCGTGACGCTTCAAAATAGTGATGTTACTATAGCTAGTGAGGTCACGTGCTATTGCCTAGTGAGTAGTGACACTACCGTACTAGCTCTAATTTTAGTAATAGTCACGCCGTGAATAGTCACCACCCCTTTACCGCCTTCCTCGATTGATGATCCCTACCGAGTTCATGTCAAGCATTCCCCGGCCTTTAAACTACATCATTACAGTTGAAATATTTTCAATCTGAATAGTAAATTATCGATACAACTAAATGTTACTGCCTGTGTGCATGCAGGCGAGGACGCGGAGGGGCGGGCGCAGGACCTACAGCTGCAGGGGCCTGGAGCGCGCGGTTGGCGCTCCGCGAAGTTCTCAATTTACCCCCAAGAACTCGTGCTGCAGTTCAGCGAGCGCGTACATCTGACGCGCGTACAGCTGCTCTCTCACCACGCTCTCGTCCGTGAGTACCGCCCCTTGTGCTGCAGTTCAGCGAGCGCGTACATCTGACGCGCGTACAGCTGCTCTCTCACCACGCCCTGGTCCGTGAGTATACCGCCCCTTGTGCTGCAGTTCAGCGAGCGCGTACATCTGACGCGTGTACAACTGCTCGTGTACATGAGTACACTACAGGTGAGTACCTGCTTCTCGTCTAGAGTAGCTTACCCATGTACTGGGCTGTACTTTACTCAGTCGATGGCCCCTGTCGCTTCATCGGAGTGTTGCGAGCAAACTCTGCAACATCGAAAGGCGTAGCACATTAGAGTGATGTACGTGTCGCCGTTTATATCGCCGCCGCTATGTGCTCGTGACATGCGTGGCCGCCTTCCGGCATCAACTTTTCAGAAATAATATTGGCAAAGCAATGACGGAACAACTGTACTATCTTATTCTGAAAGCATGTATACAGTATATTTAATTAATTTTGTGTTCATATTCCACATGGCTATAGAAGAAACCAATTCGGAAATGTCTTTAAGAAAGCCGAATCATAAAATAGTTCCAAGATTTGTTAATTGCAACTTCCTGCATGCTTGCAGCAGATGATATACAAGAAGTTTTACGCTGCTCCAACAAGACCTAACTTTTATTCGTATGTCAGGCTTTCAAAAGTTGTCTAGAATTTTGACACTCATCTGGGAGCTAAGCAAAAATTTATAACCACCTGATCTGAAGCCTCGCTCACACTGTTCAATATCATAGGCAATTGCACGCAATGAAATTCTACGGCTGATCGTAACGTACGTTTAACAGTCGCACCATGACCTAAAATATTCGAAAGATTTAATTTAACTGATCTTGACTGTGTCGTGCCCCAGCGCCCTCGTTATAGTTTCGATTGACTGTCTCGACTCTAATCATGATTGTTACTGGAGTAAACCACGCGATGCCTGAATAGATTTAACAAGGTTGGCTTACTCAAATAAGATGGAAATTTTGAATAAATTTAAGCCTAATTTTGTAGTGATAAATAAACATTAACATTTGTGGTTTCCGATTAAAACCCATCTTGAAACACACGATTGAAAACCGTACAACGCAACAAGAAAAGTAATGAATGGAAGCATAATTGTGCTTATTGATTTGTGTACCGCCACATCCTCCGTGCTGTGACACTGACGGCAAGCTAGCGAAGGAGCGAGTGAGGCAGCCAATCAGGGACCGTATTATAAAAACTTGCTCAAGTAACGTAGTAACTTGCGCACACATAAGTACTGATTTCCTGTCTGTGATTGGTGGGTTTTGCTGGAAAAGTCGTCAATGATTGGCTGACGGGCTTACAAACTCGGGAATATTTTTGATAATACGGCCCCAGGTACCGTGCCATCATATATACTTCCAAGTTTGCAACTCCGTCAGTCAATCACTGACGGCTTTTCAAGCTAAAGATCTAAACTTACTAATTATAGACAAGAAATTGACTGCCACGTGTAGTTCAGCGAGTTTAGATAGTATGACCTCAGAGGTCTTGCAAAATAGTGTCGGAAGAGTATAATATATAATTATAATAATATGTATTTAGTAAAGCATGAAAGCAAGCTAATTCCAGTCAACATGGCGTAAATATTATTGAACTGAGATCATTAACAGATGTTATTTGAGGATTATCTCGATAGACAATTCTATTAAATATGCAGTTAACTTTTTAGCATAGGTTATTGAAAATACCCTATTCTTTTGGCTGTGACGTTTGCTTTAGGGTTGAAACGCTCCAAATTTACCCACGAACATTTTCTCGGTGGTGCAGCTGAGAGTGTGCAGCTGCCGATACAGTGCAGCTGATTCCAGTCATTATGTACAGCTGATATTAATCATTCCCTGCCGCTGATACATATCATTCTGTGCAGCTGATACATATCATTCTCTGCAGCTGAGCGTGTACAGCTGCTAATAGGGGACACGCCCCCTGAGGGGGAGATGGGGGTGTTGGGGGAGGCGCAGTTCACCCCCCTGGGGTACGTGGGGCTCAGCGACAACTCCCACACGGAGCACAAGGCACGTGAGCTCAAGAGCGTCAACGTGGACTGCACGGGCACGTTCCTCAAGCTGCTCGTGTACAAGAACTACGTGAACAAGCTTAATAAATACAACCAGGTACGTGAACGGGCTTAATAAATACAACCAGGTACGTTAACAAGCTTAATAAATACAACCAGGTACGTGAACAAGCTTAATAAATACCTGTCTCTTATACACATCTAGATGTGTATAAGAGACAGTAGAGTGGGTCTGGTAGAGTGGGTCTGGTAGAGTGGGTCTGGTAGAGTGGGTCTGGTAGAGTGGGTCTGGTAGAGTGGGTCTTGTAGAGTGGGTTATGGTCTAATTATATCAAAGCTCAAATGTTTTTTATTTATTTTATTTTTATTTATTTTTTTTTATTTTTCATATTTAATGTTTTATTTTTATTTACTTCTCATGAATGAATCACATGTAATTTAAAAGGCAAATCAGAGAAGTTTATTACACACCAATAATTCTAATATTACAATACAATACAATATTATTATTGTAATATATTACAATAATATTACCACTGCACTGCTCAATAACTATTCTACCACAAGTATTTCTGCTCATTAATTATTCTATTGAGATTAATGCTGCTCACGACTGCAGTGAGCAGCACGGCTCATCAATTAGTCCAGAACAGTCGGTGCTGCTCTGCTGCTGCTCATTGATTGACATTATACGGCGAGTTGGAACGCAGCTCTGCTCACTTCTTGACCTGCAGCAGGCTATTAGCAGCCTGCTCTGCCTGCAGCAGGCTGTTATACTTTCCTACCCTGCCTGAAGCAGGTTGTGTTGCGGCCTTCTCTGCCTGCAGCAGGCTGTGCTGCAGCCTACCCTCTGCAGCAGGCTGTGTCGCCGCCGTGTGCTGCCATAGCTCAATCCTGCTCCTGCAGCTCACGGCCACGCGTGTGTGTGCACACAAAGAACCATGTGTGAGATTTTGTTTGAATAGCTATGTACTTTCACCCTTTTTAGCGCCTTTTCTCATTTATGGAAAAAATGCACTATTGTTCTCGCCATGTCCGTCTGTCTGTCTGTCTGTCTGTCCGTGACTTCACGTTTTCGTCGACGAGAAAATGTGCTCTCTGTCACTCACTGCAGTGAGTACTGAGTTATATTTTTTAGTAGGTATTCCTGACTCAGTTTGTCAGGGCTAAAAGAAGTATGAGGGTCACATGCACGCGCTTCTTTCTCGCTCTGTGGGTAATAAAGTGTGTTACTATTAGGACAATGAGACTCATTAACTTTTTTGAGTGTGTGTCCGCTCGCTTTAATATGTACATTATGGGAGATTAGTCCTGTAATCCTTCGCTTTAATATATATGTAAAGGAAGATTAGTTCGGTAATCCCTTGAGTTCTCCCCATTTAGCCCGGAAGCGGCAGGATGCGGGCCCAATTTGAGCGAGAAATTCCTCTTAGTCTGCGAATTTCCACTGTGAACAAATTGCATGAGAATTTTCGAAAGATTTAAAAGAACATAGAGCTTGAGTTGAACGAGCATTTCCATTAGGATTTTTCATAACGAATTATAGCTAGACTCGGTACATAGAAGGAAAATAGAAATAATTTAATTTGATCATTATCATTAATTTATTTTCTTGAATTGACGCACATTTGGTTGAAATTTAAAGTCGAAAGTCTTAATGTCTTGTGATGGCCATATGTCTTGTAAAAGACATATAATTTTGTCCGAAACAGAATGAGTCGTGCAGCTGCAAGATAGATCTTGTTCTGTGCCAGCCTTGTCTGTCCCGGTTCTCTGTCAGCCCGGTCTCTCGGTTCTCTGTCAGCCTTGCCTGGATTGGTTCTCTGCCAACCGAGCTGGTCTTGGTTGTCTCACTTGTCTGTCATTTGGTTCTCTGCCAACCGAGCCGGTCTTTGTTGTCTGTCATTTGGTTCTCTGCCAGCCCGGCTTTTCTTGGTTCTCTGCCAGCTGAGCCGGTCTTGGTTGTCTGTCAATTGATTCTCTGCAAGATAGCCTGACGCCTCGCTGCAGGAGTTCTCTGCCAGACGGCCTTTCTTGGTTCTCTGCCAGTCTTATACCAGCCCCTGCTCTGTCCATTCTATATATCGTCTCCAGGTCCGTTGCCAGAGCTGTTGACTGCCGCTGCTCTGCCGGCACTGGCAGACTGCCAGCAGTTGATCACACTCAGACGTCGCGATTCCTGCAAGTTGTGTTCCGTATCGCAATTTATTTATTCCAAGGGCTGTTTTTACGTGAAAGAACGCGCCGAGTTGCGTAAAAACAACTCGCTAGTTTCTGGATTTTCCATTTGAGTAAATTGTCGGCGCTCGAATGTCTTATCTGTGGTGGTGAGAGGGTGGTGAGTGGGTGGTGAGTGGGTGGTGAGTGGGTGGTGAGTGGGTGGTGAGTGGGTGGTGAGTGGGTGGTGTCCAGGTACGTAAACGGGCTTAATAAATACAACCAGGTACGTGAACAAGCTTAATAAATACAACCAGGTACGTGAACGGGCTTAATAAATACAACCAGGTACGTAAACGGGCTTAATAAATACAACCAGGTACGTGAACAAGCTTAATAAATATAACCAGGTACGTTAATGGGCTTAAGAAATACAACCAGGTACGTTAACGGGCTAAGTAAATACAACCAGGTACGTTAACGGGCTTGATAAATACAACCAGGTACGTGAACCAGCTAAATAAATACAACCAGGTACGTGAACAAGTTTAATAAACACAACCAGGTACGTTGACGGGCCTTGGTACGTGAACGGGCTTAATAAATATAACCAGGTACGTTAACGGGCTCAATAAATACAACCAGGTACGTTAACGGGCTAAGTAAATACAACAGGTACATTAACGGGCATACTACCCTAACAAAATTCGGGTACCGCCCAGCCTTCTTACTCAGGAGTTGCTACACTCGGCGCAAAGTTATTCAGGGTCTGCTCGGCCGCCTGAGAGTGTGAGAAGGGTTGGCCGAGTCTTGTCATACCGATGCTTGTAAGCTGCCCAGCGGCTGCTCTTCAAAACCTTGAGTCGAAGCGGACATAGAGCGGAAAACCCTTATTCTATGGATTTCAAACCATGGGTTTGGCTTTAAAACACCGAAAAACCATTATTCTATGGTTTTCAAACCATGGAACCCTTATTCTATGGTGGCTGATTTACATGCTCCTCGGGTCCTGAGCGGCACCTAATGCAGATTCGAATCCACATCTAAAATTTTTGTGGTAAATAAATAACCTGGTGCGTTATCAAACTAACTAAATATAACCTGGTATGTTCAAAAGCATAGAAAATATTACCAGCTCCGTTATCAACCTCAAAAATATAACAAACGTGAACGGGTTCAATAAGTAAAACCAGGTACGTTAGCAAACTCGAAAATTTAACCAAGGTTAACGGGCTTAAAAAATATGTATCGGTGCTTATTTCTTATCAGTTATTGCCCGGATTTTATCTGTGTTAAATTGATCATTTATTCAACTGGCTTGTGATGGACATGGTGATAACTGCTGATAATTAAGACCTATTTTGATTGTATTTATCGGAACTGAGTTGTATGGTTATTCATACATGCAAGTCTGTGTGTTATTCATTCATACAAGGCTGTGTGTTATTCATTCAAGGCTCTGTGTTATTCATTAATTACAAGGCTGTATGTTATTCAAACAAGGCTGTATGTTATTCATACAAGGCTGTGTGTTATTCATACAAGACTGTGTGTTATTCATACAAGACTGTGTGTTATTCAAACAAGGCTGTATGTTATTCACNTCTGTTGTGTCCTCCCTCTGTTGTGTCCTCCCTCTGTTGTGTCCTCCCTCTGTTGTGTCCTCCCTCTGTTGTGTCCTCCCTCTGTTGTGTCCTCCGTCTGTTGTGTCCTCCCTCTGTTGTGTCCTCCCTCTGTTGTGTCCTCTCTCTGTTGTGTCCTCCATCTGTTGTGTCCTCCGTCTGTTGTGTCCTCCCTCTGTTGTGTCCTTCCTCTGCTGTGTCCTCTAACCTCTAGCATATTCATAAGTATATTAAATGAATTTGAACTCGATGCTGAAATTTCGCGGTTCCAAAATCATGTTATTAATCGAATTTCAGATCCCGTAGCTTAATTACGCAATTTTACTTAACTATTCTGTAGGATTTAATTCAGCTAGCGTATGTAAATCTAATCGCTTTTAATATGGAGGGTGTAAAGTCTGCGGTAAAGCCACACTACATTCAACTTACTATTGGCAGGAACAAACAGGTGTAAGGTCTGCGGTAAATTGCCACTACAGTATATCTAACTTACTCTTAACAAATAATTAAGTTTTAAAAAGTTCGAAAATTTCCAAAAATTAACTATTAAAGCTTGACTCTTATAAAATGTCAGGTATTTTCTTAAGTCTGTAATGATGACTTTTTGTGCGTAGCGGGATCTTGAAATTACACCAAACATTTTTTAGAGTAGAATTCTAAAGGATAAAATAATGGATAGTTGTATATATATAACATACTAAAATAGTCGATAGATATGTAAATAAAGCATACATTACCGTAAGACCAAAGCTATACCTTTGCAATATAACGCCGTTTGATCAAATCAATGAGCCATATTCTCCGTTCAATAAGAGACTGCCTTGTTTTATTGTTAACTGAATTGCTTACATTTCGTAACACCTTTAAGTATGTACACCGTGTAAGTTTAAAGAGCCTGGTCTTGTCAAGCAGATATTGTAATGCTCCACACGAAGTAGCTGAAACTTGTAGCGTTTTAAATAGAAATGAAATGCATTTTACCCCATTTTTATTTCTTTCAAATTTTTATTTTGAAATTGCCTTCTATTTTATATATTTTTTCGAAATTTTTTCTTCAAATTTTTTAATTAATATGAGATATAAGCAGTCGAATTATTTTAATTTTTAATACTTACTGAGGTATAACCTCCCATGCCTTTGATTTTTTCAAACTTTATTATTGCTCTTAGTCTACGGTAACGACACTGGACATTTAGTTTACAGTACTGGAAAATAACTCGTGTGAAGTCTACGGTAAAAAGCTCTAATATTTAACTAACTCTTCGGAAATTTTAAGCACTTCAGCAAGTTTCGAATAAAAAATTATAATGTAAAATGAAATTGAAACGACCTTAATTGGAAAATTATTTTATTTTATATTAATCATTTAGATCAATCAAAACAATCCCTTTCGTACATTTTGATTTTAGTTTCCGGTAATATTAATCATTTTCTTCGTAAGCTCCGTTTTCTATGATGCACGATAATTGCCGTGAGTCAGTATCACCACACCCTCGTGTGCGTGTGTGCGGCTACTGTCGTCTATCTTGTTTACTTTTAGTCTTACTTGTGTTTGTGATGCTTGTGAAGGTTATCAGTGCAGTGAATATTGTTTATTAAAGTGAAGACCTTCCAGTTCAGTGGCTGTCATAACAGCAAGACGAGTGTTGAAAATTAAAAGTGAGTTTTAACTGCTCAGAAGCCGGGTTTGCTTCATGACTCAGCTCTGCATGTTTACCTTTAACGCCACCTGACTTCTCTACCAATACTTCCTTTCTACCACGCACTTTTACTCTTGCTTCCTGACTTCTCTACAAATACTTACACGCACTTATACTTGTGCTACCAGAATTCAGGTAGCTAAGCTACCTGACTTCTCTACCAAAACTTCCATAATAGGCTACCACGCAATTTTACTCACGTGCTACCTGACTTCTCTACCAATACTACCTTACTACCACGAACTTTTACTTGTGCTACCTGACTTCTCTACCAGTACTACCTTACTACCACGCACTTTTACTTGTGCTTCCTGAAGTCAGGTAGCTAAGCTACCTGACTCCTCTGCCAAAACTTCCTTCCCACCACGCACCATTACTCGTGCTACCTGACTTCTCTACCAATACTTCTTTTCTACCACGCACTTTTATGCGTGCTACCTGACTTCACTACCAAAATTTCCTCTCTACCACGCAATTTTATGCGTGCTACCTGACTTCTCTACCAAAATTTAATTTCTACCACGCAATTTTATGCGTGCTACCTGACTTCACTACCAATACTTCTTTTCTACCACGCACTTTTATGCGTGCTACCTGACTTCACTACCAATACTTCCTTTCTACCACGCACTTTTACTCGTGCTAGCGGTCAATACCTGACTTCTCTACCTCCTACTACCACACATTTTTATTCATGCAACTTGCCTTTTCTAACAGCAGTTCGTCGTTACTACATCTTATGACGCTATTTAAATAAGCCTTATCCTCGTACTTTTAGAACACCCACAAACTGCAAAGCTTTGAAATTACTCGTGTATACCACCCACCCCGTGTACACACCACGCACCCCATCAACATTGTACGCTTCATGTACACCCCTGCACACCCCGTGGACACCTCACACCCCACAATTACACCCCACACACCCGGTGTGCAGATGACCGGTTGGAGTACTGCCGGCGGCTGCAGCGGGCAGGGGAGCTGCTGAGGGCGGCTGGGGAGCGGCTCGGTAAGTTCGAGATCGACAAGCAACTCGCGCTCGACGCCAACGACCACGAGCGCGTCCGGCGCAAGACACAACTCATACGCGACTACCGCGCTCAGGTCTACGCTGCGGTTGCCCTCGACGACCTACTCGAGAAGAGGGGGGTGAGTGCGGGGTGTGGGTGGAGCGGGTGAATGAGTGGGGTGGGTTCCGGGGTATAGGGTATCTGGTGTAAGGGTGAGTGAATGAGTGAGGTGGGTACCGGGGTATGGGGCATTTGGTGTAAGAGGGACGGGTGAGTGGGCTTATCCGGTGTAGGTGAGGCGGGTGAATAGAGGTGATGTGGAATTTAGAAGAGTGGGTGGGTGAGGCAGTGGGTGCAAGAGGGTGTTGATCAATTGCAATGGAGGCGGGTGAGTGGAATGGGTGTGAGGTGGACAAGTGGGCGAGTATCTGGTAAAAGGCGGGTTTTGGTATCGACGACCTGTTCGTCAAGAGGTGGGCTTGTGGTGTAAGAGAGCGAATAAATGGTTGGGTGTGGGCCTGTGAGGTGTCTAGTGTAATGGAGGAGCGTCGCCGGTTTGTGGGTATCAGGAGTAGAATGTCAGCCCTGCTGCTGTCAGTGAGCAGAGGGTGTAAATATTGCTGTCAGTGAGCAGTCCCCTGCTGCTGTCAGTGAGCAGAGGGTGTAAATATTGCTGTCTCGACGAACGTGCCCTGCCCGCCCTTAAGCAGTGAGTGCAACGTGTAGCATGTTACAACATCCCTAACAAAATTTGCGTACCGCCTAGGCTTCTGCCCAAGAGTCGCTACTATCGACCCAAAGTTATTCTGGTCCAGGGCCTATGCTTTCAAAAAAGTTAAGAGATCGTAAGTTCATCAGCCAATCATTGACGGCCTTTCGAGCAAAATCCACCAATCATAGACAAGAAAATAGAGCGTAAGTACTTACGTTCACTAAGCGAGTTTTAAAAGTATGGCCCCTGAAAATCGAAATCAACTTTTTGGTCAGAATCTCATTTCCGACTTTATAGTCGCCTGAGAGTATGAGAAGGGTTGGCCGAGTATTGTTATACCGAGCTTTTGCATGCTGCCCAAAGGCTTCTCCTCAAACCCTGAGCCTCAGCGGACATAGAGCGGCTGATTTACATGTTCCAAGAGTCCTGGGCGGCACCTAGTGCATAGTAGGGCCAACACATAAGTTATGTTAGGGATGTAGTGCGTTGCATGCTACAACATGCAGCTTGTTACAAGGTGTAGCATGCTACAACTTGTGATATAACTTGTTGAATGTCACGTGTAGCATGATGCTAATGGTAAGTGTATGTAGCATGTTGCAATTGGTATGTGGATGCAATATAGAATTTAGGGTTTGCTGGTGTAATATGTAGCATTTTACGCCAAGCATGCAGCAGTGAATAAATTTGTAGCATACAAAACATGTTTTTGTAACACTAAGTAAGTTGAAAATGGTAATTCGTTGGTGTAACGTGTAGCATTTGCAGACAATGACGTGTTGATGTAGCATTGGCATGTTACAAATGTCGATGTAACATGAAGCAGGTTTTAGAATTTACTATCATGATCATGTGTTCACGAAGTCAGTATTAAGGAGCTGTTGTGATTGGAAATGGAGGCACAACAACGATAGTGTCATTCTAAACACTCTCTGTTGTCGTTCTGTTGACATTTTGTTGTCGTTCTGCACATTCCTTGTTGAAGTTCTGATGTTTTTCTCTGTCGTTTGACACGATTCCTGTTGCCGTGCTCTATGGTAACAGTAGAGCATCGTACTGTCCCTCTAACAGCATTTATGAAGGAAGCTCACTTTATTGCTCAATTTCTAATCGTGCTGCCGCGAACGGCTGATTTTAAACCGCGGTTGTAGCGTCACGTAAGTAGTTTTACTACCACACCGGACCTAGTCTTGTATATATTTGCCAGATATTAATAGAATAAAATATTCTTTATATCAATATTGACTGGTTTCGATAGATTTGGCTTTCGCACTGATCAATACCTTGGGGTATTGATAGGTTTGTATCTTCTGTACATAGAAAATGGGAGAATCTGACAATATTGTCGAGAATTCTATTATATTGTAGGTATAGAATAATTACCATTATTTAGTAGCTTAATCTTGATTACTAGCGCTGCCGTAGAGCACTTGTCTAGTCCATCGTCGAGCTGACGGTTCTTTCTCATGACCATAACATAGAAACTCATAGAACATCTTACTATGACATTGTACGGTAGTTTGTGTGCACCTAAAGTCAGGAGATGAACTTGTACATGTACTTGCGTTCTATGAGGATTATTACTGGATTTGTACCACTATTTTAACTCATAGTTACAGCTCACTTCACAGTAAACGCCTCCTGCTCTCATTGCATAAAATGCTGTAAAACGAACAGTTTAAGCTAACTGGCATCTACGCTCATGCGACTGAATTTTATGAGTCATAAATTTGAAAGTATAAATTTCAACAAACAGACATATGCAAACTCATTACCAAGGGGGCAAGTCAAGCAAGCATTACCGTTAATGTTTGCATTACTTTGAACCACTTGATCATGTTTGCCCCGTTGCACTCTCGTGCAGATACAATATCTTGCATTGTAAGTTAGCTAAATGTACTTTACATTACAATGCTTGATACCAGTGTAGTGTCAGTTCTTAGTAAAAGTAATAGCTCGTAACCTCCCCTGTAAATTAATTAATAACATATCACGCGTGCTCAGGTCACGTTCATATCGCTGTGTTAGTTTGTGTTTGCGCTGGCCGCTTGTACGTTCGTACGCGTGTGCGGTCAATTTCAAGAGAAGTCATTCTTGTAGCCTTTGTTGCCTTATAGAATATGATGTATTCTTTATAAAGAGTATATTTCACTTAGAAAATTGTTTCCTCCGTGTAACATAGAGGATATATTCATAGAATATGATGTATTCTTTATAAAGAGAATATTTCACTTAGAAAATTGTTTATTCTATGAAACTCAATACTGTGGTTAGTGCTTGTAGGAGAATACGTATTTTCCAGATGGAATATGATGAGAGTATATTTCACTTAGAAAATTGTTTATTCTATGTAACTCAATACTGCTATCAGTGCTTGTAGGAGTAAACTTTTTTTTAGCTAGAAGTGGGTATATAACAGTAGCGTTGTATTTGAATACTTGTTGCAAGCAACAGTTTCCTATGAACTAAACTTAATTCTATCTATTTATCAGGCCAGGTAAGGCGCTTGGAATTTCGCTGCTGTATTTGTGCAGCTTCATCGAACCCTCCTCCTGTTTCTGCAGCTTTTTATGATCGCTAGTTTGCTTTAATGCTTGCTAGTGTTGTAATGTGCCGCGGCAGTGCATGTGTGTATCTATATTATCATTTGTAAAATAAATACTTTATATATTTTTGCTCTGTTTCATTACCTGCTTGTATCTGTGCTTGTATTCATTGAAGCCTCGGTCTACGGAATAGCGAAGTATTTTAGTAGCGAAATATTAACCCCCAATTAATCATCCTTCCTCGCGCATCTGAGACCCTCTGTTAGAAAAAAAAACGGTGAAAAAACGGTCCCACTGGCGTTCTAGAGGCCGGTCGCCCCGTGAAAATAAACTGTTTCGGCGTATTTATCAGATGTTTTACGGATTTCTAGTGTTAAATTAGAATAAAAACGACGACACGTTGTTTATTTTCACGTGCCGACCGGCCACTGAAACGCCGGTAATACCGTTAACGGGAATTTTTCTTACAGTGCAGGTAAGGAACGAAGCTTTATGGTTTATCTCTGGAAAACGTTAATATATTAACTAACCATGATGTCTTACAAATGATTTCACGTAATTAAAAAATAATGAATTATTATTGTCGGCGCTTTTTACAAAATAATTTTGTTGAAATATGTGATGTGAAATATAGCTTTATGAAAGTCAGTGTTGAAACACGGGATGCGTTAATTTAGTATGCGTTAATTTTGATATTCCATGAGGCTTTGCAGTAATTTCTTATTTATTAATAGAGTGTTAGCGTTGAAGAAAAGACCTTTTTGCCAGTAGCCGGGCTAGACATCGTAGAAATTTCATAGCCTTCTGCGGGTCTCGAACCCACAACTCACTGCTACAATTTTGATGAGTATAACTACTGGGCACCCACTCCCCATTAAAGGCAGCATTATACTTGACATTTGAACGCGTTACACCAAGTCAAATTTGAGTTTAAATGACGGCATAGTTTGAACCAAGTCTACTTATTTAAATTGCATAAGTAGCGCGGGCATGCCATGCTTCACTTGCATGCTTTATTGTCGTGTTATCCCATCCGGTACATGTCAAGTGGATGAAATCTGCTTTACATTAAGTGGTCGTGAGCATATCTTATCCCTTATATATTTCCTTAATCTTACTGTAAGTTACCTTCTCTGAATTTCCGTCCCTGTATTCCGTATTTGTTCCAAGTCTTTTTTATGACACGAAAAATGATGAAATGAAATAATTTATGAAAAAATGAAAAAAATGAACAAGCCAGCATTCTAATAAATTAGAATGTTTTGGCCCTGGTGTCGCTAGAATGTCGCCGCAGTATCGTTTGCTCCGGCCATCCAAGAATTGACGTTTTCCGCTATGTCAACAGATGTAATAGTTCCCAGAAATTCAAAAACAAAGGAAAAAGCACAAATGTTTTTCACCATGGTAAAATAAATCGTTTAAATATACGATACAGTTGCAATATAGAAAAAAACTCAGTTGCGAAGCGATGCACGTATAGTATATTTTAGCCTGACATGCAACCTGCGTTTTGGACATCAAATATACAATAAATATCGAGGAAAGAACTTTTGAGCGGATAAAAGTTTTACACGGCGATTTAATTTGTCACCTTCACAACTCGCGTAAAGGTATGAAGAAAAATTGTGTTGAATCCTTAAGCGATTTTTATAAAGATCCAAATTTTAAATATGTTGATTATGGCCCTGAAATTTGAATATTCGCGGTAGCGACCCAGTTAGTAATGTATGGTTACCACATACTTAATTTATTAATGAATCGCTTCTGAAATTATTAATTTACAGAAATTAAATTAAATACACAGTTAATGTAATTTCTCCATTTCCATATGTGAGAAGGAGTTCGTTTTTACCCATATATACTTTAACCAACTTATGGACAGACGCCGCGACGTAACCGCGACGACCACAAACCTGTCCATTGGGTCGTTTTTTTTTATAAATATTTGATATAAGTTGCGTTCTTGCTCCAGATGAACAATAACGCGTCTCCGGGTTTTGACAATAACGGCTAACATATAAAAGATTCGGTTTTGTCACTTTGGATTCGGTTTTGTCACTTTGGTTTTTGTCACTTTGGTTTTTGGAGTCTCTCCATAACGTTCCGCCGTATTGCAACCCCAATTCTCTTATTCTCTACCAAGAAATTGTTACGTTTTGTTCTTGCCTAGTTTAATTTAGTTATTTGGATTATTAAAACAATAACAGGTTAAATGCTAAATCTTTAAATTGAAATAATTTTTTTCTTGGTTAATTATTTCTACAACTAAAATCCGTTGTTTTAATATGAAGTGTTTAGTAAAATTGATGCACTGTCTGTAGTAAAATCTAGTTAAATTATCACTCCGTAATTTAAAAGTTATAAAATATTCTTTATTTATCAAGATCACAATTTTACAAGACGTGAGGCTATGGCTCGCTGTTGGCACCTGAGAAGCTGAGGAGTTAGCAGGATGAACCCATGACAGTAAAAGCAGTAAAATAGGCCGGCGTGAAATGACAAAGCCTATAGCAGTAAAACATGACTGTTGTGAACGACCGCTCCCGGCCGCTTGACTGTGAATCTCGTAGCCACTATCTATGAGATGCTCACAAAGAATAGTTTTTTTAACATGGAAATCGAAACTCTACGGATATTTTTCCAAGTATTCCGTTGCGACCAATTTGGAAGAAACTTTACGGATATTAGGCAGATTATTCCGTTGCTAATTATTCGACCAAACTTTCCGGATTTCTCTCATGACGTAACCGTAAGGAAGTAAATGTCCAAAGAACCGATTGACGATAATTGTCCTGTCTATTAATTGTTACGAGAAAATTAGTTTTCCTAGATACATAGATATATTCACTTAAATGCTGATTATCAAACCGGATTTATTAAGAACGGGATTGGCAAATCAGGCGTCGCTGCTCTGCTTAACTTTACACCGATGTGCACTGCCCATATGCTGTAAGAATTTCCTACGGCTGTACATAGTTTACAGATGTGCTGTGCCTGTACATAGTGTATGTCCTGTTACTGTACCAATGTACTGTAGGTGTACAGCTGAGCGTCAGGTGTACAGGTAACCATGTCTCCGTTGCACGTCTATTGATTGCTATGGCATAAGCACACGTCTGTACATCGCTATTCGTTGTTATTAACAAATTACTTGGACTTGACTATAACTGCAACTCTTTTCTTTATAAATGCTCAATCTGAAGTTAATTATAACTGTAAACTGCTTCAAATGTTAATAAAAACGATTGCAATAACAAATATTGCCTGTTTTGATTGGATTAGCTAAGGACCAATGGGCACGCAAGGCCAACACCGCAGTGCCGGGGCAGTTGCTTGCGGCGATGCGTCAGTCACCGATCGTCGGTACCCGAGACAGTAACAAATTTTAAACATTTTTCGTTGTAACCTCGGATATTACTGCCCGAAAGTGCGTGTCTATTCGGAATATAATTGAATGACCATCATAAATGGTCTTTTTAATTAGTTTAATGTGCAAAATGCCTTTTTTACTTGACGTTTAAACCCCAAGTGAGGGTATACGTGTATGAGTGAGGTATAAAGTCGCGCGGTAGTTAAGTAGTTACATCACAAGGTCTTTCAAGCATAGCGACACGAAACCGAAGCTGCTACTTAAAACTGCTCAAATAACGGCGCTGGAGAAGCTCTGGAAGCGAGCACCATGATAAGCTGAGAAGAAATCGAGGGACCTGCAAGGCAATGTCTCGGCCTGCATCATAGATAAGACATGCAGCATTGATAAGACCTGCATCATCGATAAGACCTGCATCATAGATAAGACCTGCATCATAGATAAGACCTGCATCATAGATAAGACCTGCATCATAGACAAGACCTGCATCATTGATAAGACCTGCATAATAAATAAGACCTGCCGCATCGATAAGACCTGCATCATCGATAAGACCTGCATCATCTATAAGGTTGCTTGAAAAGGAAAGCAAGTGCCTCAGATGTGCTGCTCGATTTACCCCAACTGGTCCGTGTACGTTTCCCTGTATTGTATATTTTCAGTATCTTGTTTATTGTGTACTTAAGATTCATACTTTATACATTTACATACTTCATTCGTTGCTACGTTCCTGTTTGCACGGGCCTCCGCGGAGCAAGCAATTACGATTTGTGATTTTCATGTCTTTGAGTCGATGGAAATTTATGCATTTAGTGTAGGGCACCGAGATGAAAATGGCTAGTCGTGGGTTCGGGCCTTAGAAAGCTCAGTTCGTTTTTCGGTTTATAAGGCTTGAATATTTGTAGAATAATTCTTGAATAATTATCTTTGACACTCAGAACCTCCCTGACCTCATGACTGAGACTGATCTTCCTGAACTTGAAACTGACGCTGACCTCCCTGACCTCGTGGCTGAAACTCCGACCTACCTGACCTCGTGGCTGACACTGACCTCGTGGCTGACACTGACCTCGTGGCTGACACTTTCACCTCCCTGACCTCGTGGCTGACCGTCCTGCTGCCGTCAGCCGTGTGGTGGAGGACGCGGCAGAGGAGGAGGTCGCGGCTCTGCGGCCGCAGTCCATGACGGAGGCCGAGAGGAAGGACGCGTCGCTGGCCATCTACGTGTTCGGCGCCTCCATGGTGCGTGTGGTGCGTGCCTCCATTGTGCGTGTGGTGCGTGCCTCCATGGTACGTGTGGTGCGTACCCTCCATGGTGCGTGTGGTTCGTGCCTCCATGGTACGTGTGGTGCGTGCCCTCCATGGTGCGTTTGGTGCGTGCCTCCATGGTGCGTGTGGTGCGTGCCTCCATGGTACGTGTGGTGCGTGCCTCCTTGGTGCGTGTGACGCGTGCCTCCATGGTGCATGTGGTGCCTGCCTCCATGATGCGTGTGACGCGTGCCTCCATGGTGCATGTGGTACCTGCCTCCATGGTGCGTGTGGTGCCTGCCTCCATGGTGCGTGCCTCCATGGTGCGTTTGGTGCGTGCCTCCATGGTGCATGTGGTGCCTGCCTCCATGGCCTGTCTCTTATACACATCTAGATGTGTATAAGAGACAGCACTTAGTACATTTAGAGCATGTAGCGGTAGCGGCCGCTACATTTAGAGCATGTAGCGGTAGCGGTAGCGGCGCTACATTTAGAGCATGTAGCGGTAGCGGCGCTACATTTAGAGCATGCAGCGGTTGCGGCCGCTACATTTCAAAGTAGCGCTGCCCAGCTCTGAGTGCGTGTTACTTCTCAATGAAGTTTTGGTTCCGTCATCTACGTTTGGTTCCGTCAATTATATAATGATCATTATCTCATGTACAATTATTGAAATTGAAACGCGTACGAATAATGACCAGAGAATGCATTATATTCCAATTTGCAGGGAATTAAAATTTTTCATCTGAAGAATTTTAATTCCCTGCAAATTGGAATACAATGCATTATTTGGTCATTATTCGTACGCGTTTCATCAAGAAAATTCTGCCATATAATGCTGATGATTGAAATTATAAACAAACATAAATTCTGGGTCACTGTGTTGTTGTACCGACTTCCAGTCTTACTTCAGGTCGCTGACAAAAAGCCAATAAGTCAGCTAGTGTGTAGGAGTTAGAATGTTAGTATCTCGGTGCGTATTCCGTTTAGTTTTATTTTTCTTTTAACCGCTTAATAACAGAAAAGTAATAATTTTCAAGTTTTCCCAACTAAATTATGAAAACTTCCTACAACGAGGAAAGGTTTATCAGTTCTAGCAGTTCGTTAATATTCTCGATTGAAAAATAACGACCATAAAAAATTATTTCCTCATCATATATTTATAACTAAATAATTATTCCATTATCACGTATTTTCGATACAGGCTAGCCACGTCATAACTGAAGCCCGCGGTACTTGGTACACGTTGGTCTGCCCGTGGTCGGTGTTTGGTTGGATTTAGAAGATATTTACTGACGGCTACGTTAACTAGCTTCAATATTCAATATTCATGGAATTCATGGAACGTCTGTTGTTCGAACCTTGTTGTATCATCTTCTTTTTGGTGACTACATGCTAACTCGGTATGGATGGCAGTGCGTTTCTGTAACTTCAAATAAACCTTGTATAAATTAATAGTCTAGTGTTCTGAAGGACTCGTCGTTACTCTGAAGCAATTATTATTCTATATCAATTATTGTTCCGAGTTCATTTTTTTCCAAGTTCACGCTTTGTCCTAAAGGTTCTCTGATGAAATCATCATTTTCAATAGATTATCGTTCCGAGTCCGTCTATTTCTCAAGTTCCGGCTTTGTCCTACAGGATCTGCAGGAGGTGCGGCAGGACGAGCTGTTGAAGGAACCTTGTCATCCTCACAACTCGCTGGGGGGATCTCCTGGTGATACCCAGCTCTCGCCCCTAGACACGACGGATGACAAGTACGTGATAAATTAATATATTGAATATTGGTGGAATTTTTGGATCGCCCTTCACGTCTTCACTTACAGTTTCGCGTTTCTGCTTATTGCCCTTCGCATCTTAACGAGCTGTGTTGAAACACTATAATTGTTTCGCCATGTGTTGAAACACTTGTTGCGCCGTGTGTTGAAACACTTGTTTCGCCATGTGTTGAAACACTTGTTTCGCCGTGTGTTGAAACACTTGTTTGCCGTGTGTTGAAACACTTGTTTGCCGTGTGTTGAAACACTTGTTCCGCCGTATGTTGAAACACTTGTTCCGCCGTATGTTGAAACACTTGTTTCTCCGTGTGCTGAAACACTTCTTCCGCCGTGTGTTGATATATCTATTTTGCCGTGTGTTGATATATTTGTTTCGCCAGGACGTGCATATTCTTGGGTGTTGCAGCTTGTTGAAACACTTGTTTCTCCATGTGTTGATGTATTTGTTTCGCCAGGACGTGCATATTCTGCGGTCGGGGTGACGCTGGGTGCGGCAGCGGCGGGCTGGACGCGCACTACTGGCGCGGGTGTCCACTGCTCACCCGCTGCCCCCACTGCCGGCAGGTCGTCGAGGTCGCCACCCTCTGCACCCACCTGCTGGGTGAGTACTATTCCTCACCTGTAGTTCACCTGAGAGTGAATACTCACCCTCATTCACTTTAGTGGGTGCCCATTTCACCCAGCGGATGAATGTCTCTTGTGATGATAATTTTTTACGACGTCCGTGCGCTGGGCAGGAGACTGCATAGTGAAAAAGCAGAGAGTTTCTTAGACTTTTCCTCCAGTTCCATTTTGAGTCCAATAAGTAGACCATCAAAGTGTCTTGGATACCAGCATAATCAGGCATAAGATAATAGAGATATTGGTTTAAATCTTGAGTAAATGAGGGAATTGAAAATGAAGAGATTCTAAAAAAATCTCTGGTTTGCCACTGGACAGGAGAGTGCCAGGCGTCGCCGCTGTACCGCCGCTGCGGACGCTGCGGGACGGCGGTCACCGTCCGGGACTGGCGCCACCACGCCGCCGCCACCCCGCCATGTCCAGGTACCCTCACTTGGTGCCCTCACATGGTGCCCTCACATGGTGCCCTCACATGGTGCCCTCACATGGTGCCCTCACATGGTGCCCTCACATGGTGCCCTCACGTTGTCATATTTTTTATTACATTTTCTTATTTTTAACTGTAAAGTGTTGTTTTATCATTTTTAAACGAAAAATATGCAATTGTGGTAAAGGGACCAAGGGTGGGCGCCTTGCCCCAAGCCCATGGGCCCATTGCCCCAGGGTTGGGGCAATGGGCCCATTTTGACACTTTTTACAAAATGGTGTTTCATTAAAAATTGAATAACTCTATAGGCGTCTAATTCACATCATACATTCCTCATTAGTTGCACCTTTAAACAAAACAAAGAACCACCTCGTATCAATTAAAACTTCATCAAAAATTTAGTCTAAAAAAAGTGGGGGGCGCGCTGCCCCACGTTACCCTATATATGATAAATATATTTTATTTGTTGCGTATTAATTAGCCTTACACCCCCGTTCACCCTCCCGCAGTTGTTCAACCCCCTGCGGGGGTGTGCCCGCTGTGTCACGGGGTCGTCCCTCACGGGGGGGAAGAGGCCTGGCAGGCCCATCTCCTGCCGGGCCCCAACTGCTGCCCCGCCAACCCCAGGGCCCGCCATGACTTCCCCAGACCCGTTGCGACCCGAGACTTTCCCCAGCCCCAGTCTAGGGGGAAGGAGAAGGACCCCGGGGGCGTGGGTGACTTCAACGCTGGGGGGGACACTCACCCCCACTACGGGGGCCTGAGGAGGACAGCGTCGGCAGACCAGGGTGGGGAGGGGGGCGCTTCCCTCCTGCGGGGGGACCGGCGGGCCACGGAGGCCAGAGGGCCTCACAGTGCGTATATTGGTCTTCATTATACCTAATATCTATTATCTTTATTACTTTCTTACCTTCATTACCTTCTTACCTTCATTACCTCTATTACTCATACCTTCTTGTCTCTATTACGGTCCCGCTTCTAATATCATCCTAATCTTTATCATCGTTTTGCTTTTATTGCCCGTTAACTTTAATTTTCTTTTCGTCTCTTACCCGTCCGATCACCCACTACAGCGCGTTCAAATTCACATAAACCCCCCCCCACACCTCCCCCCCAGCGTCCTCTCAATGGACAATATTTTGTTACAGCGCTGCCTCGTCCTGAGCGCTGCAGGCCCTCCAGTGCCACGACGGAAAGTCGGCATGACGACCACGTTCGTCATGACGATGGCTCTAGTCACGGCCACCACGCCCGTCATGATAACCACACACGTCATGATGACGCCTATAGATATGGTGAAGACACACGTCAAGGCGACCCTTCCAGACGTGGCGACCACACTCGCCATGACGGTGACCGGCGCTGGGGCGACGACGTGCGTCAGGACGTGGCCGGGAGAGGAGGTGCCGTGCGTGCGAAAATCGCCACGCCGGTGTTGAGACGAAAGAATTACTGAAAAATCGTCACGTCCTGACGATGAAGATGAATAATTCCGCGCCTGCTGACAGGCTTTATAATTTACAGCAACTTGTTTTCATATTTATTTAGTGCTGCCACGTTCTCGTGTTACGCATTCCGACCCAACGTCGCGAGGCGGTAAACTCTCGTTACCAGGCCTTTTGGTAGGAATAGCATTGGCGACGGTTTATGTGTTGCCCATTTGCAGCTATCGGCACCGCAGTACCGAGTTGCCTGGACCGTGTTGCCCAGCTGCCGGTACCACAGTACCGAGCTGCCTGGACCGTGCTGCCCAGCTGCGGGGACCACAGTACCGAGCTGCCTGGACTGTGTTGCTGCCGGGACCACAGTACCGAGCTGCCTGGACCGTGTTGCCCAGCTGCCGGGACCACAGTACCGAGCTGTTCATTGCGGTATTGTATATAAAAATAGATAAAAAATTATATGAACAGTTGGTTCTGCTGGAAGTAGGTGAATTGACTGGCCCTTTAGGTATAATTTTCATTATAAAATAGATAGTATGGGTGCTTATTGTTATTTGCGCTCTTATTTCCTAATAATTTAACGAAGTTTCCGTCGCTTGAAATTCGTTGTGATGTCTGTAAATAAACGATCTTATAATAGATTTATGCCTAACTATTGTAGACTCAGACAGCTGTTAAATTCTGGCATCTACGTAGCCATTTTTCTGCACCCTATTACTCATTAAATTTATTATAACCAAGTTACTGATAAAGCCGAGCTTATTTCTTTTTAAAAACTTAGTTGCAGACTTGAGTAGCGTTAGGGCAGGGAGGTTTCGAGGGGGAAGAAGGATTCGCTTTTCAGGCAAGTGACGTTGTAACAACGTTAGTCCAGAGTGTATAGAGACGAAAACTGCATAATATATTTGAACAGAGATAATATAAATACAGACATGACGACTGCGCCAGAAGACTGAAGAATTATTGTTTTTAGCCTATTATGTACAGTTATTTATTTTAGAGGTTATGCTAGCGTGTTGAACTTCGTGGTTCCTCGCACTTTCGAAAAAAATGTAAAGGGAAGCTAGCTTCCGGGAGCCTGGAATTCTTTGGCCATTATTTTCAGACTTGATAGACTTGCACGTCCCAATAGATTATATCAAATGTAATTGATAAAGTCAATCATATCACTTAATAAATTGAAGATCACGCAGCTTTTGCTCTTAAAGGCGAGTTTCGTTGAAGAAGTTGGACAAGTTGAAGAAAATCGAACCCAGTTTAAAAATTCAGACACCATCCTCACAATGAAATTTTTGTCTGCCATCTGCAAGAAGGTTTTCTGAATTCTCGATGGAATGTAGTACTAGCAAATGATAATATGGATCTCAAACTTGCGTTTTTTTTAGAAATTACGGCCACTTTGCCAATTTTCGGTTGATTTTGCTTCCAAATTCGCCCTCTTTTTTGATCAGATATGGAAATAATGGACAGTAAGGGACATCGCAGTCCTGGGCAGTAGGGGACATCGCAGTCCTGGGCCTGTCTCTTATACACATCTAGATGTGTATAAGAGACAGCTCATGCTCAACGTGAGTGACGTGCTCATGCTCAACGTGAGTGAAATGTTTGTGCTCAACGTGAGAGACGTGCTCATGCTCAATGTGAGTGACGTGCTCATGCTCAATATGAGTGAAATGTTGGTGCTGAATATGCTCATGACCCTTGTTAAGTAAGTCATCTTGCTCGTTATCAAAAACGTTTCTCGTTATCGTCATAAAGCAATGATAATTACTGCTCGTGGCCCTTGTTAAGTAAGTCATCTTGCTCGTTATCAAAGAAGATAAAGCAATAATAATTACTCAGGGCAAGGCGGGTCACGAGATCCAGAGCAGCACCCTGGAGCTGATCAACGGGCTGGTGTCGCTAGTGCACAACCACTCCATGCCTGACGTCGCTGCTGAGGCCATGGAGGCGCTCCTTGTCCTCCACCAGCCGGAGAAAATTGAGATGTGGAACCCTGAGGCGCCCATAAACACCTTCTGGGACGTCAGGTATACAGCTAAATTTTCTTGTACGTACTTTTACTTACGTAAAATGCCATAGTGAAGGACCAGCGTATACAGACAACCCCGCTGTTCTCCAACCGTACTTTTACTTACGTAAAAGTACAGTTGTAAAAAAAAAAACTTACGTAAAAGTAAGTTTTTTACATACTTTTACGTACCCCCAATGATACTTTGTCTAGTTGATTGAGTGATCGAGATGTAATAGCTCCCATCTAATTTTTCTAGGCATTTATTCAGGCCTGAAATATTGAGTGTAAGTAATGAGTGTTGACACTCATTGATATCTATTATGAACTTATGGTGAGATGCACATAACCTCCTGAAGAAGCCCATTGGAGAACCCAGGTTTTCAGTTTTTGAGTTTATTTATTTATTGTTCCTGAATTTGTTTTACATCCTGACTTGGATGACAGTCGTTATTGTCAGTTTGCAAGGGCGGTTTTCCGGAAACTAGTTCTTAGCAGTTACTAGGTGCACAGTTTTTGCTTGTTAGTGACACATCGTACTAGTTACTAGGTGCACAGTTCCTACTTGTTAGTGTCACATCGCACTAGTTACTAGGTGCACACTTCTGCTTGTTCCATACCGTATACTCACAACTGTACCCCGGCAGTTCGCAGGTGCTGTTCTCCATCTCCCAGAAGCTCACCCAACACACCATCTTCAACTACACGGAGATCCTGAAGTGGCTACGGGACATCCTAGTGTGCCGCAACGCCTTCCTGCTGCGCCACAAGGACTACGCCAACTGCAACATCGGCGCACACATCGCCATATGCAAGCAGGCACACATCAAACTGGAGGCAAGTGAACAGCTTACGAATTTTGGATAAATCTTACCAATTTTTGATAGAGATATTACGAATTTTTGATAGACATCTTACGAATTTTTGATAGACATCTTACGAATTTTTGATAGACATCTTACGAATTTTTGATAGACATCTTACGAATTTTTTATAGACATCTTACGAATTTTTTATAGACATCTTTGTGTACGTGCAGGTGGATAAGTGTACACGTGTACGTGCAGGTGGATAAGTGTACACGTGTACGTGCAGGTGGATAAGTGTACACGTGTACGTGCACGTGGATAAGTGTACACGGGTACGTGCACGTGGATAAGTGTACACGTGTACGTGCAGGTGGATAAGTGCTACAGCAAGAGCTACTCCGACAAGGAGGCAGGGTTGCTGCTGCTGCAGGAGGCGCTGCAGGAGAGCTGTCCGCTCAGCGCAACCCCCGACAGGTAGTTTGGTGTATTATTGATTAAATTCGCCATGGACAAATAAGTATAACAATAATGACTTCAATGATCACGATTCATATATATATGGTAACAAAATCTTACTTTTTATGAAATTTTTAATTTTAAAAGTACTGGAACAGCTTAGTAAAAGCTACGTAACTGCCCCGTAACTTCCCTGTAACTGCCCTATAATAGTCCTGTAACAGCGATGGAACATCTCTTTAACAGTCATATAACAGCGTCTTAATAGCCATGCAACAGCCCAGTGCAGTCCCATGTCAGCCATGAACACCATCTTAACAGCCACAACAGTTCCTTAACATCACCGTAGCGGCCCCACAACATCCAATATCTGCATCGTAACAGCTCCGTAACAGCATCGTAACAGCCCCCTAACAGCACCGCAACAGCCCCACAACAGGGCTGTAACAGTCCCCCTAACAGCACCGTAATAGCACCGTAAAAGCCCCACAACAGCCCCATAACAGGGCTGTATCCCCCCTAACAGCACCGTAAAAGCCCCGTAACAGCCCCACAACAGCCCCGTAACAGCCCCGTAAAACCCCCCGCGCAGAGTGCTGCGGGCGGCAGTTCAGCTCATCCAGCGCGGGGTGCGCGACAAGGTGTTCAGCGTCGCACAGCTTGCGTGTGCTGCACTCAGCGTCCTGCTCACCATCTTCCTTCCAGCACACAGGTGGGCTAGTGGGGCAAATGTGACTAGTGAGACTAGTGGGTCTAGTGGGGCTAGTGAGTCTAGTGGGGCTAGTAAGACCAGTGGGGCAGATGTGACTAGTGAGACTAGTGGGTCTAGTGGGGCTAGTAAGACCAGTTGGGCAAATGTGACTAGTGAAACTAGTGAGGTTTGCAAGTCTAGTGGGGCCATTCACTTTTGTGTGAAACTCTGCATATTGTATGACTTGTGTGTTACTGATGTGCTGCTGACTTGTGACTAATTAATCTGAATGAAATATGAGGCGTGAACTACTGAACAGCTACAGTTACTGCAGAGTGCCTGCACAGTAACAAGCATATACTGGCCCCTCTTGCACCTCGACACGACACTTGTCTGTGACTGGTACGAGTGTGTAAGAAACCTTCTGCCCTACTGCCTTACACTCAATATTTTGTCTCCCATTATAAACTTCACGCAGTGATCTGTCCCCAATTCTGCACTACACGCAGTGTTCTGTCCCCAATTCCGCACTACACGCAGTATTCTGTCCCCAATTCTGCACTACACGCAGTATTCTGTCCCCAATTCTGCACTACACGCAGTATTCTGTCTCTACGCACAGGGTCTCGCGCAAGGAGTGCGCTGCAGCGCTAGACCAGCTCCTGCCAGACCTCCTCTCCAAGACCGCCGACAACGCGGCTAGGGCGCGACAGCTCGCCGTCACCGCCCTAGACCAGATGCTCACATACTCCCTAGCGAGGTGAGTGGCCACCCAGGGAACTCCCCACCAGGAGGTGCTCTTAGTCTCCGTTGTATGGTGAATACTTTCCGCTGGGTTGACCTCTTCTTCAGGTGAACCTCCTCATGAGGTTGGCACCCCACCAGGTTCAAGACCTCGAGATCAAAGGCGTCTGGCAGGCAATAACTCATGTCATGTGCTGGGCAGGGGAGCTGGCAACATAGGGACAGAGCTGGGCGTCTGGCAGCTAATAACTCATGTCATGTGCTGGGCAGAGGAACTGGCAACATAGGGACAGAGCTGGGCGTCTGGCAGGCAATAACTCATGTCATGTGCTGGGCAGAGGAGCTGGTAACATAGGGACAGAGCTGACCAGACCAATCAGCCACTCTGTCCACCCTCGGTCAGCTCTGTGCCGTGTGACGGTGGTGGAGATGCAGCTCTGCAGGATGGCTGACGTACCGCTTCCCAAGGACAGAGAAACGTGAGTACAACTATTGTTATCGTTGGCCTCTTACCATTAGCCATTGTTGTACAACAGACAACAATACATTTTCAGCGTAGCACAACATTCACATCGCATCTTCAATCTAAAAGAATACCGACACCAGCTAGGTTCTCACTGCAGGTGTCCACCCGCAATAGCAGTTTTCCTATGTGACCAATAGCCACAACATGTCCCTTGATGTCTTCCTTCCTCAGCGTGCTACTCGTGAGACCTATAGGAATCAGCCCCAACAGCTTGTCCCTTTGGATACCTATATGCCCTCACAATGGGTCCCCTTCTCACTTTCAAAGTGTGCAGCCAGTCCGGTTATCATCTTCCACGTGAACAGTATGATATATCTGTCCTATCACCTCTCCAGTATGATATATCTGTCCTTTCACCTCTCCAGTGAGTACAGTCCCAAGTGTTTTCACCTGTCTCAGTAGTCCAGGGGCTATACTTTCAAAATTCGCTAAGTGAACGTAAGTACTTACGCTCTATATTCTTGTCTATGATTGGTGGATTTGGCTTGAAAGGCCGTCAATGATTGGCTGATGAACTTCCGCTCTCTTAACTTTTTTTGAAAGTATAGGCCCAGGTCCCTCATTTTGCTGATCCTGGTCGTGAAAGCCCGTTAAAGTTTAGACGGCCTCCAATTACCGCACCGCGTCCGCCTTGAACAGTGCGGTTCTTCACGACACATTTCCCCTGACATTTGTTCGCCCTATACACATGTCCTCTGACATGTATCGTGTATCACATGTCCTACAACATCACATGTCCTCTAAGATCCGTCGTGTGTCACATGTCCTCTGACATGTATCACGTATCACATGCCCTCTGTCATGTATCATGTATCACATGTCCTCTGACATGTATCATGTATCACATGTCCTCTGACATGTATCACATGTCCCGTGACATGTATCATGTATCACATGTCCTCTGACATGTATCATGTATCACATGTCCCCTGACATGCATCATGTATCACATGTCCTCTGACATGTATCATGTATCACATGTCCTCTGACATGCATCATGTATCAAATGTCCCCTGACATGTATCATGTATCATATGTCCTCTGACATGTATCACGTATCACATGTCCTCTGACATGTATCATGTATCACATGTCCTCTGGCATGTATCATGTATCACATGTCCTCTGACATGTATCATGTATCGCATGTCCCCTGACATGTATCATGTATCAAATGTCCTCTGACATGTATCATGTATCACATGTCCTCTGACATGTATCACGTATCACATGTCCCCTGACATGTATCACATGTCCCGTGACATGTATCATGTATCACATGTCCACTGACATGTATCACGTATCACATGTCCCCTGACATGTATCATGTATCACATGTACTCTGACATGTATCACGTATCACATGTCCTCTGACATGTATCATGTATCCCGACACAGCGGGTTCACCCCCCGTCAGCTGGCAGAGCTGGCACTGTCAGCGGCGCAGCACCCCGGCAGCGATGTCCGCAAGTCTGGAGAGCGCGCCCTGCTGACGCTGTACCGCCGCCACCCGCAGGCCGTGCGCCGAGTCCTGCCCAGCGAGCAGGATCCTCAGCGCCGCAACGTCCTCTTCAGGAACCTCTTCGAGCAGCTCGAGCTCATCGACCTCCAGGTCCTCCCCCGGCTGCATTGGGGCTTTGTGTAGGCATTGGGGCGTTGCGTAGGCATTGTGGCTTTGCGTAGGCATTGTGGCTTTGCGTAGGCATTGTGGCTTTGCGTAGGCATTGTGGCTTTGCGTAGGCATTGTGGCTTTGCGTAGGCATTGTGGCTTTGCGTAGGCATTGTGGCTTTGCGTAGGCTTTGTGGCTTTGCGTAGGCATTGGGGCTTTGCGTAGGCATTGGGGCTTTGCGTAGGCATTTGGGCTTTGCGTAGGCTTTGTGGCATTGCGTAGGCATTGTGGCTTTGCGTAGGCTTTGTGGCATTGCGTAGGCATTGGGGCTTTGCGTAGGCATTGGGGCTTTGCGTAGGCTAATAAACAAAACTAATTCATTTGAATGTTGTTCATAGTCGTTTTTATCTATTATCATAATTCCTTGTTTCTAATTTTTTTGTTCAATATTAAACTATCATTGTACTCTATGAAAATGTGTAATGTGTCCTCGAAGTTCGGTTGAACCAGCTATTGCTATCACATTTTCGTAGGTTAATAATATTTGCGATGTGTTGTGTTGTACGGCGGTGTATTGCATTGTGTGAATACGTGGTTCTCTGGCGCTGTGTTGTGTGTTGTTGATCGGTGATGATGTGCTGCGTGGTGTTGACGCGCGATGTTGATACTTGGTACTGTGTTTCATACTGTTTTGTTTTGCCGAAAGAAAGAAAGTTTTGCTGCTTGGGTGTGAACATTAGTTTTTTCTTCAGAAAGCCACCACGCCACGAGCACCACCGCCCACCACAGATCCTCCTCCTGCAGAGGGCGTGACAGCTGGGCGCTGCGTGCCCACCACCCTCGCCCTGCCCACCTGGTGAGACCTCACAGCAAAAAATTGTGTGGTCAAACTCCCAAAGTCATTGTGTGGTCAAACTCGAAGTCCCACAAGAAAATTGACGTTGAATTAAGCAACGTTGAATTAACGTTGATTCAACCAAACAGCGTTTAAGCCAATATTGATTCAATTCGTCACATGTCTGGTGGGGGAGTTCAACTGGAGTGTGATCGAACTTTGAGGTCAACTCAAAACCGACGTATGTCAGGAATGCTCTACAGGAAGTCATAAACTTGACTTGCGGACATAAAGGACTGCACGTGGGACACAAATGTCCTTTGTTTCTTGTTCTTGCGTTCATAATCCTAAAGCAAGTCTTATTCACCCACCTTACAGCCTCCCGCATCACATCTTTATCGTAATATGGCTCCTAACTCGGCAATTCAACATTCAATTCCGTTGGAATTATCCCCCGGCATTGCAGAGACCGCTGAAAACAAATGAGAATCAATTGACGCATCTGAGTGCTACCTCTATCTTTACCGCTCAGTGCCTGATCAGTTTTGGTCTCTGTTGTTCGTTGGCATCCCATTTTGTTCGTTCTCCTTGAATCCTGCCTGCACTGATCCTATCCAAATCCCCTATCATCTTATCTGCTGCTGTTCATTTTCTACGTTCCTGATCGTCCGATTTGTTGGTGATGGCACAGTGCTGCCTTCTGCCCTTTTTTTGCATCCCTCCCTTTTTAGCGCATTTTCCCATTTATGGAAAAATGCACTATTGTGCTCCCCATGTCCGTCCGTCTGTCTGTCCGTCCGTGACCACGTTTTCGTCGAAGAGAAAATGCGCTCTCTGTCACTCACTGCAGTGAGTGCTGACTTATATTTTTTCTCTGTTTTCTCGACCGCCTACATCCATACGCTATCGACACCATAAAAAAAACAAACGCCCCAAAACTAAACAAAAATCTCTAATAAAATCGTATTTTGTTGTTATTGCGATGCTTGTGCAGCGGCGGCAGCAGCAACAGCAGCAGCTGCGCCAGTAACTGCAGCGCTAACAGCAGCAGCAGCAGCTGCGGCAACCCTGCACTGCTGCACAGCTGCAGCACTCCTGAGGAAGCCCGTGGCCGCGTGCTGAGCAGAACAAACTTCTGTAAGGTGCGTGCAGAGGTGGGCAGTAGCGCGCTACATGTAGCGGCCGCTACATTTTCAGTACCGGTAGCGGCGCTACATTTAGAGCATGTAGCGGTAGCGGCCGCTACATTTAGAGCATGTAGCGGTAGCGGTAGCGGCGCTACATTTAGAGCATGTAGCGGTAGCGGCGCTACANCGCAGTCCTGGGCAGTAGGGGACATCGCAGTCCTGGGCAGTAGGGGACATCGCAGTCCTGGGCAGTAGGGGACATCGCAGTCCTCTGGAGTAGGGGATATCTGAGCCTGACGTCCCCACAAGCTGGAGTTTTCCGGACCGAACTTCAAGCCATTAAACTTTAATTATTATACAGAGCTTTTCATTTCCCGTACCAGCCACAGCGTGAATGGGTGGGTGAATAGCAGCATGCATGGATGAATGTCAGTGTGAATGCTCGAACGAATCGCTGTATGAATGGATGAATTTAGACAAACTCATGAATGAACTGTTTTGTGAATGCATGATCGTTCGACTATGTATGAGCGGACCACGTACGTATGTCTGCCAGGTCAAAAATTATATCGATGAAAGAGGGAAATTGTAGACATTAGTTAAATTAATATGTATATTGGAAAAAATTACGATGACGTAGTGAGATAATTAAATCAAAGCACAGACCAGTGGGAATTTAACATTGCGTATAAAATAATTATTATTGCTAAGACTTAATTAAGAAAATTTACAAAAAATAATAAAATTCTGAAAACCGCGCATAATGCGATGACTTTAATAAAATAGAATAGAAATGTCGGCGCTGACGAAATAGGCTCATGGCAAATAGGCCATGACTTTACCGAACAGAATAATAATAGCGGCTTCAGCGTTCAGTAGGCCGTAGGCCTGTCGCCGATTCTTAACATCACAGAACATTCACAGCATTTTGCGGTCTCGAACTCGCAACTCACTGCTACAATTCTGCTTTGCTTAATCGCCCGGCCTCCTTGCCGATTCTGACCAGAAACTGGCGCACATGCAGAGCTCAGATCGAACCCGCACCTCTCTGCTCCAATCCTGAACTGTAACCACTGAGCCTTGAAATTAATTACAATTCAATTAATTCACTTGAAATTAATTACAATTAGTCCTAAGTAGAGACAACAAGAGACAGAAAAGATGAATGAACATTCATCAGACCAGCATTTATTTTCAAAATAAGTGCGACAAGCAGCGAAACTCGTATTTCATTGCAAAATCTAAACATTTATGATGAAGTTTGCGCTACATTAGCCATTAATTTTCGATACTTGACATTTTTAGCTATTAATTAAAACATATGGCTGATGGACATCGGTTTGGCCGAAGCTAGGTTATGATTGGCAAATAAACTCTATTGTTAGGCTCCATCACTAAATTCTCTTTAATATAAACCATAAGGGAGCGTTCTACCGGAGAACAACAGGATTAATTCCCGCCCGGCCTTTCCTGTCTAACTTTACACGAAACATTTCGATGTCAAGGCGATGTTCTTGCATATAAAAACAATTTAACACTTAATTGTTTGTTCTTCCTTATTTCAATGTAACGATTTAACTCTACGCAAGCTCTGATGAACATCTGTTGCAGCAGAATCCCAAGTTATAACGGCTTAGACATTGAAAAAAATTACCCTGTGCAAAGAGCTTGTAAAATATTTTTATTCTATGTAAATATTGGGAAAAAGGGAAGATGTTATTTGTATTCCCAGCCTCTATGAGGTCTCAACCTGGGCTGAACGAAAAGTAGGGAGCTCCACTCCCAAACGCGACCAGTCGAGGATCTGTTGCCGTGAGTGGAGGGTATGTGAAATGGTGTCCAAAGATAGTGTTTGGATCCAACAATGGCTACTCCAAAACCCATGGAATGGGTAACTTCTTTGATTATCAGATTTGAGGAACAGGTTAGTATATAACAACTACCTGTGATTGATTGTAAATCAGCTCTGATACTTCCGTGAAAATCATGAATGAGTTCAGAATTAGAGTCAGTTCGAAACGACGAAAATTCTCTTTACTTTGCTAAATTTTCTCATCGATTGGCAAATTTGCTGAAAAATTAATCCTATTGGTATATTATAATTGCAGAAACAATAATCTACATATTTGCTACAAAATTTGGGCCTCTAGATGTTATTAAATTCGAAAATTTGGCTTTTCATTGTTGACGCCGTTGTGTTTATTGATCACTGGACCTCCAATGCCTTGCACTTGTCAATAACACAGGAATTCATGAATGAAATTGGATGCCGCTACTACGGAGCCATGTTTCACGCATGGTGTGAATTGATACGCATCATTTTTTGAAGGTCAATTTTTCTATTTTGGGGCTATTATAAACAAAGTTATAAGCCGTTAATATAGTTAATAACGAAGCAAGTTCTTCGCACTACACTCAAGTCTCAACTATTAAAAATGTTTATCAGTCAAGCCCGGTGCGACAAACCACTGTCCAGTGTCCACACACGTCCATAAAATACCCGCCTTTTTAACATCAAACATTAGTCATATCACTCATATGAATGAATGAATACTAATTTTGATGTTAATATATTGAAAAGTAGCTTCATTACTGTTAGGACAGGCCAAGTAATATACTTGAGTGTCTAGTAAGGCTACTATGATGAACTTTGAAGCCAGTATTAATTTTAAAATATGTATTTCTGCACTATAAAGGATTAAAAAATAGTGCACGAAAGACCAAAAATCTTTTATTGCTTATGAGGGCTATAATATTGCTTAGGCTAGAGTCTACCATAGATGGTTAAGGTGCTCGAAAATTTTGGTACACAGCAGTTAAGGTTATGTTATTGCACTATTACTATTTATTTACTGCAGGCTAATAAAATGCCTGCCTTACCTGAATTAGTACCTCATTGGCATTTGACCCAGTTTTGTCTGAAAAGTTGGTTGCATAAGAAGTAAATATGATAGGGATGCTAAAATAATTTCCTTCAAAATTTTTTTCTTGATATGAGGGTAATAAATTGGAGGTACAATTCTTATCATCTAGTCATCAGATTCTTAGGAAAAACATTATTTCATTATCAAAATAAGGATGCAAAATTTAGTAATTGTACAAACTTTTTTTTTTTAGGATGGTAAATTAATTTTTAGGCAAGATGGTTTTCAGTAGGATAGTAAATTCATTTTTAACAGAGTTTATTGTCATACAAGCAGCATGATAATGAAATATTTTAAATATATATAGGTAACTTATGAGCTGCCTAAAAGCTAAGCTTGAGAAATTATATATAATTCATGCCACTTTGTCTACTTGAATCCCTTTGTCATTGTTTTTTATATTGTGATACCTAGTTAAAATACAATAATAGCAAGTAAAGAACTGATGGAAGTGTCTTTTTAACACTCCTCTAATACAAAAAACTTGTTAGACATTTTAGAGCTGATTTGTATTTCTACCTCCATCTGAGTCTATATGTATTTTGTTTTTTAATTTCAATGAATTAAAAATAAGTGACTTTTATTTTCATTTATTTTTTAGTATTTAATTTGAATTGCATGATTATTAGACAACTTAAAATGAAATTTCAGGCCATGGTAGTATCTTGACTAAATTACTTGATAATTATGGTGCAGTCCTTATCATCACTCCTATGCAGTTCCTACCTATATTGTGCAGTCCTATGCATTTCCTACCTATCTTGTGCAGTCCTATGCATTTCCTACTTATCTTGTGCAGTCCTATGCATTTCCTGCCTATCTTGTGCAGTCCTATGCATTTCCTACCTATCTTGTGCAGTCCTATACATTTCCTGCCTATCTTGTGCAGTCCTATACATTTCCTGCCTATCTTGTGCAGTCCTATGCACTTCCTGCCTATCTTGTGCAGTCCTATGCATTTCCTGCCTATCTTGTGCAGTCCTATTCATTTCCTGCCTATCTTGTGCAGTGCTATGCATTTCTTCATGGTCTTGTTCCGTCATTTCCTACCTGTGCGCTAAGGTGTCATGTGTCCTTATCCATAGATTGTAAGTAGATAACTTTGTTCACCATTTGGTTACATTTCAACAATTTTTAAGTAAACAGAGTAGATTGGATGTCCCTGTGAATCACTTTTTCATTAGCATTGTAGTCTTTACAACATGCAAAATATCAATGAAGGTTTTTTTTTTTTAAACTTGAAAACACTGCTTTCTGCCTAATAGTTTGTTGGTGGTACATGATGGAAACAATCTATTGTAGTAGTTGATATTCATCCATTTTGGCTCTGACTTTCATACTGTGAATTCTGAGTTGTATAGGTATATTATCTTTGCTTGTATTAAAGATTTTATTGAAAAATATAGCCTGCAGATTCATTTCCTTGTAGATAAATCAATACTCAAAACTGGAGTTACAAATTTTTTTTATTTACAAGTTTATAATGAGTCTATGATGGCCAATAATTTTTTGTTTCATTTGGAAATATTGGCAGATTAATGTCCTCAACCTATTGCATATTTAAGAAAATATCATCATGTCACAGAATTTCTTGCTATAACGTAAACCAGCCTGAAGCTCTAATTTAATTAATTCTCAAATGATGTTCAGTGGAAATGGCACTGACATTGTGAATGATGATTATTGGGCAGTTAATGTAACAACCAAACTCATATTTACATGTAAAATTTAATATTTATTGGCAGCTTTGTTGGTTAGGAGATCATGCTTGCATGTAATCACTTTAACAGTGTCATAGAGTTTTGAATTAGTGATAATTTTACGGTTATATTATACACTCTGTCATTGTGGCCTTATCATTACAGCTGCCATGCAGAACTGGACCGCAAACACAGCTCTCGCGCAACAATGTACAAAAAAACAAAGAATGCATCATCCAAATCTGCAAGTACAGATTTGGACTCGTCATATCTGGCCTTACGAAAATTCTGCAGAAAGTCAATGAACTGGTAAGTGGTCTTCTCTCCAAGCTGGAACAATTATTGTGAGCTGCATGCATGCAGTTATGATGCAGATTTTGGTGTAGTAGTCAGGAAAAAAATCATACCCTTAAATATACAAGTTTAATCGATGACCAGAGAATAAAGTTAGCTAACAAATGTGAATTGTATCATGTTGCTATGATGCACAGTGTGCATGAAAAAGCTTTTCATATAGAAACATTATTAGTTTTCTTAAAAAATTTTGAGAACATTTCAAATGTCTTATCAATGTATTGACTTTTTGAGCAAGCCTATTTGTAGCAATTTTCATCACACAAGTTTCTTATCAATTTTGTAGAACTTAATGAAAGGCTTTGCTTAATTTCAGCGGCCGCATGGCCATGACTATGAGAAGAACTTCTACTACGAGTCGCTGGTCATTGTGCTTGATACACTAGAGAAATGCCTCTCATCGCAGCCCAGGGATGCAATAGGATTTGATGAAGTTGTTAATGTCAAGCTTCTTCTCAGGGAAATATGCCAGTTCATGGGTGTGTAGCTTTAGGTCTTCTGAGTGTTGCATTATAAAACTTTGTTTTGTGTTCATACACCAGTAGGCATTTATATTAAATTTCACTGCTTTGTGAATGCAATGCTTAGTGGTGAAATTACTTATGAACTTGAATTGAATAGGTATATTTTTTAGTCCAAAGATACTCTAATTTATATGCTTTCATAATTATCATGGTTGTAGTTAGATTTGAAGTTCTATATGTCCCTAAATATTCTGGTCATTATTGCACATGAATTTTTATTTCTCTAAATCTCTGCATTTTAATGGTATAATACGGAGTTTAATGCTTGTCGGAGTATGTAGATTATCATTACGTACCTATGTGCAAAGCTTCATCCTACTTTAAATATTAAGGTTCTATTTAGAGATTAAGTCTATGATTGTGCTTTGCAGATATCAGCCATGACTCGCTCATGGCCACTCAAATCAAGAGTTTTGCCTCCAAAGTTCTCTTTGCCTTGAGCATAAACAACTTCAGTGCTGTGTTCAGTCGCATTTCTGCCAGGTAAGCATGCCATTTTCTGTCTTGTGATAAACATTACAGTAGGACGGTAATTCTTTGCTTAACATTAAACTTTGCTGCCAATTTCTAGACGCAAATGTCATCTGCAGTTAGTTGTTATTGTAGAGGTATTTATTAAATTTGAAGAATTATTATGATTGATGTAAGCTTTGATTTAGTATAGGTACCGTACTCAATACAATGGGCATTTTAGGAGAGCCTCATGAGACACATGTTGAATAATATATTCACAAACTTAGCTTTATTGTATGGAGTGACACTTGGAAATGAATGGCCCAGCCATAGTGGCTTAAACTCATGATCTCTCCAATAATCACTGTACAATGCTGTCATAGAGATAGTGCTTGGTTGGTGGATTTATTGTTAGGCTGGTCACCATAATGGCCAATAGTCTGCACTCTAAGTGAATGTGAATGTACTATGGCCAGTTGTGTGCATGCTAAGTAGTCTGTGCTAAGGCTAGTAGACTGCACACTAAGCCTGATGTTGTTTCTAAGACTGCAAGAGCTAAGCACCAGTAACACGGAAGAGAATCTTGACTACAGCGACATCGAGCTGATGCAGTACATCAACATCGATGTCGAGCGGCTTGTCAAACTCCTCAATGGTGAGCTACTCTTTGTTTGTTGTGCATGCAAATAACATTTTAGTGTAGCGGCCCAAGTGCCCATTGCGGCAAAAGTGCCCATAGCGGCCCAAGTGTCCGTATAGCGGCCAATTAAGAGGCCGTAGTAGCCCAAGTGCCGTAGCGGCCCAAGTGCCCGTAGCGGCCTTAATAGTTAATACATGTAGAGCACTAAGTACACATAGCAGCCCGAGTTTAAGTAGTGGCCGAAATACACGTAGTGATCGATTTCTTGCTTGTGATTGAAGAATATACGTCAGTTTTGGGCTGACAGAGTTACAAATTCTAAATTATTTTCGATAGTATGGCAGGAGGCTCTTTGAAAATCGCCCTCCGTATATACGATTGTAACCAATACCTACAATTTAAGAATAATATGACTAAATTGTTTGTTAATAAACTATCGGCGGGTGGATACATTTCAGAAACAAACCAGAAGTTCCGCAGCCTGCGCAAGAACGCGCAGATTGTTCTCATGACCTCCATGGAGCGCGCCATCTGGAACTGGATGGCCACGTACCCTGCAGAGTTTGCCGACCTCCAGGTGGGTGGTGCCTCTAGCCTCATAAAGTAGTGTACGGTAGTATAATTAATAATGGTATGTATGTATAATGAAGTATATTGTTGGACCTCCAGGTGGGTGGTGCCTCTAGCCTCCTTGTATAGTGTAGGATAATTAACAATGGCATGTATGTATAGTGAAGTATATTATTGTGCTGAATATTTATTATTTATTTAGTATTTACCGTATAATATATATTATAGTGAGTTCGATTGAAAACCTGGGCCTATACTTTCAAAACTCGCTAAGTGAACGTAAGTACTTACGCTCTATTTTCTTGTCTATGATTGGTGGATTTTGCTTGAAAGGCCGTCAATGATTGGCTGATGAACTTACAATCTCTTAACTTTTTTTGGAAGAATAGGCCCAGAGCATACATTTTATTAACAATTTTCTTACGTTTTTTTCAATAAGCCAAACAAAATTTCTTGCCGGTGCTCGGAGATAAAAAGCAGGTTACCAAATGACTACTAGAATACGACGTTGCGACTATTCAATATTCATTATCAAGTAGGTGAAGAGTTATTTCAACGCTTAAAATTAAAATTTGTAAATGACATAAGTACATACAAAAAGTATCTCAGATACGGCTCAAAATCGAAAATTAAATGAATCCGAGAATAATTTCAACGTCCTATCGCCGAACTCTACATTTACGAACTCGAAAACTGTGTGCACAGACTAAACCCGACCTTTACTGTCGATATGTCGACGACATTTTCGTCATCGTTCGAGATGAAGATCACATGATGAAGCTGCGCGCGGCTTTAGAACGCAATTCCTTTTTGACGTTCACTTGCGAATTTGGGCAAAATCACAAGTTGCTTTTCTCTACATACTGGTGCAAGACGATAATAATTCGTTCGTCACTAGAGTTTATCGGAAACCTACAGACGTCGGAAAGGTCTTGAACGAAGAAAGCGAATGTACCCAGCGCTACAAAATCAGTACCAAACGCGCACTCGATCATACATCGCATCGAGCATTCAAGACCTGTACATCCGCTCGTGACTTGAAAACTGAACTCCGAACTTGCAAGCAAATTCTCGTTAACAACGGTTTGCAAACAAAACTATGTACACAGATATTTCAAATTTTCGAGCACTTTAAAACCGAACAGATGAATCCACATCAAGAGGTTGCGTCACCTGAGTTTACTATCAAAATCAGATGAACAGCGGCCATAGGCCAGACGAATAAGTCCTTAGTTCACTTGTGCAAAATAACATAAGCTGCACAATATTAAGTGACCAAATGAAACTCTCGATTTACTACAGAAACAAAAAGATCAAGAATTTAATTATGAAAAATAATCCATGTAAAAAGTCCGGACCGCCGCAAGAAACCAATATCGTTTACAAATTTTCCTGCTTGAAAGAAGGTTGTAGACTTCTCCAAAATGTAAATTACATCGGTTTGACAAGCACGACATTGAGCCGCAGCCTCACATGCCATCTGCAAGCTGGAGGACCAAAGAATCGTATGCGGGAGGCCCACAACGAGACCATCACCCGTGCCACGTTGGAGGCCTGCACCAGCATCGTCATGCGGTGCCCCCCGACACTACGAGACTGTCCATAGCGGAGGCTCTCATTATCAATGACGAGTCTCTTGCTATCAATTTGCAAAGCGCCGGATTCGTCAGGACGTTGAAATTATTCTCAGATTAATTTTATTTTTTTAACCGTATCAAGATGCTTTCTGTATGAACTTATGTCATTTTCAAATTTAAATTTTAAGCGTTGTAATAACTCTTCACCTGCTTGATAATGAATATTGAATATTCGAAACATCGTATTCCAGTAAAATGTCATTTGGTAACTTGCTTGTGATCTCCAAGCACTAGCAAGAAATTTAGTTCGGCTTATTGAAAAGAAAAACAATAAGAAAATTGTTAAGAAAAGTATGCTCTGGTCTTCAATGGAACCTGCATAAATGAAGAACTTCTGCCTAACTACACTAAAACATTATAGTGTACAGAATTATAGCGTTGAAGATTAGGTCATGGTTGGACAGTCAGTGATTCATGCAATGCAATATGTTGGTTTGTTTCCAGGAGGTCTTGAGATAGAACTTTTGTCGTAATCTATGTATATATTTAATGCTAAACGCGCCCCCCGCTATATTTGTTTGTTCAGTAGTGGGTATAACCTGCCCTGCATTGCGCATTTAAAACTGCGTAATTGATATTCGCGTTAACGGTCTGCGGAGTAATGCTGTTTCTAGTGATTAGAATAACTGACACCTGTGTTCCCTGTCGGAGAAGTAACGATGTGAGGGTGAATGAAATAAATGATATCTGTGTTACCAGTGTGATTAGTAACGATGTATGGGGAATACAATAAATAATACCTGCGTTACCAGTACGAGAAGTAACGCTGTTTATGGTTATAAGAATAATTGACATCTGCGTTACCAGTGTGAGAAGTAACGATGTGAGGGGGAATAGAATAATTGATACCTGTGTTACCAGTGAGATAAGTAAAGATATGAAGGGGAATAGAATAATCAATACCTGCATTACCAGTGTAATAAGTAACGATGTGAGGGGGAATAGAATAATAGATACCTGTGTTACCAGCGTGATAAAAAACGATATGAAGGGGAATAGAATAATCAATACCTGCATTACCAGTGTAATAAGTAACGCTGTCCATGTCAGAAATGTCGCAACGAGGAGCTGGCCAAGTGCTGCGAGTTCCTCTTCGAGTGTCTCGACTCCTTCAACGAGAACAGCAAGAAGCGGGCGCAGGTCTGGCCCCTGCAGATCATCCTGCTGGTGCTCTGCCCGGTCAGTGGTCTAGCCACCGTATCCATCTGGCCTTGGCCTACCCTGCCTTGTCCATCCTTCCGTGTCCATCCTGCCTAATCCTGTTGTGTCCATTCTGCCTTGTCCTGACTTGCCCTGTCTTCTCCATCCTGACTCGTCCTATCTTGTCCATCCTGCTTTGTCCTGTTTTGTTCAAACTGCCTTACTATGCTTTGTCCATCCAGATCCTGTCTTGTCCATACTGCCTTGTACTTTCTTGTCCATACTGCCTTACTATGCCTTGTCCATCCTGTCTTGTCCATACCGCCTTGCCCTGTTTTGTCCATCCTGCCTTGTCAATCCTTGCCAGGCTCACTTTTAGTTGTGCCGAATATGTTGGAATAATTGTAGTTTTGATAACAAACTGATGTTGTCCGCTGACTGATATTGTTAATGTTTGTGAGGCAGAAGGTACTGGAGGAGGTGGTGAACGCAGACGCGGGGGCGCCGTGCTCCGTGCGACATCACAAGAAGAAGATGTTCATCGAACAGCTCAAGAAGGCGCTAGTGCCTCACGCGGCCAGTGGGTGATGTGATGTGATGAGTGGTGATGTGATGCGTAGTGATGTAATGATGTGGTGATGTAATGCGTAGTGATGTAATGATGTGGTGACGTGATGCGACAGATGCGTAATGATGTAATGCGTAGGATGTAATGTGTGGTGATGGTTTTGTGATGTGCCTGGGGTGTTTGTTGCAAAGGGTTCAGGAAAACATTGAATTAGTGATGATCTCCAATTCCCTTACAACCATCCTAATCCACCTTTTTTATATAACCTTTTATTTATATTGAAGTATGTACAGTGAGAGAAGAGACCAGTGCAAAACTGAGGTACGGGGTCCACTTTACCTTGAATGAATTAGTATTAGTTTGCATGCCTTTAACCAGTCTATAAACAAAAGAAAATTATATATGATGAACTTAAGGAGTGCACTCACTAAATGCCTAATTATGACAGAAATTCAAGAACTTTTGCATGGTTTGGTCAGTGAATCATTTTCATGACCAGTTAGTTTCCTTACAATTTCTACGCTGATTTATAGTTCTAGTTTAATTTCATACTTTGACTTTACACGTCGTGCCTTCAGGGAAGGGGAGCTTGCATGGACTCCTGGTAGGAAAATAGTAGTTATTTGCAGGAACATTAAAAGAAGCTTCCCATGACTGTGTTGGTGATGTGAATTTGTGCTCTGACGGTGATGCGAGTTTATGATGTGATGGTGATACGGTTTTATGTTATGATACGGGATCATGCTGTTATAGTGATACTCGTTATTTTAGTGATACAGGTTTATACTACGATAATCATACGGTTTGTGCTGTGTTAGTGATACAGGTTTATGCTTTGATAGTGATAAGCGTTATTTTGCTGCAGGCAAGCACATGACGGAGGCGGCAGCGGTGACGGGCGTCAAGCTCTGCAAGCTCGCCACCTACATCAACACCAACGACTCCAACAACGTGGTCTTCCAGTTGGTGCAGTGCATCATCAACGACCTGAAGGTAGGTGACCTCCATGTCGTGCTGATGCTCATGTCGTGTTACAGGTCGTGTTCCTGATGTACCTATGGAGCATAGACATGGAGGCCGTGTTGGTTGCCATGTCCATGTCGTGCTGATGCTCATGTCGTGTTACAGGTCGTGTTCCTGATGTACCTATGGAGCATAGACATGGAGGCCGTGCTGGTTGCCATGTCGTGCTTCGCGCTGCTGTGTGAGGAGGCTGACATACGCTGTGTATGGGACGAAGTCACGGCCACTGTAACCTACCTGCTACCAAACTACCACGTCTACCAGGAGCTGGCAGCTGCATCTACCATCCCCACCACTGGTAGAGACTCTACTTCATGTTATACTACTGTCATCTACCACTGTCTTCCACTACACTTGAACCATCAGACTACGACTCGTGCTACCATTAACCTTACTAATAACGTGTTATGATTACCAAATACTTTAATTACTTATTTACGTTAGTCTGGAATAACCCGACTGGTCTGTCACGTACATGTAAATTAATGATATGCAGATAAATAGTAAGAAATATAAACTTCTCAAGCTAAGCAATGCTGTTGCCTTAAACAGATGAAAGAACTTTTACTTAACCTGATGGCATTAGCTTGAGAAAAAAAACGTATACGTGGCAGGCTTTAGTGAATTATTCAATAGAAAGAATAAGTTAAGTTCAACTCTTGAGCTCGCTGCTCTTTCCTCGTATACCAACTTCAAATATCACTTGTGTTCCCTAAATCCTGAACTTGTGTTCTTCCCTCACGCCCTTTACTCACGTCATCTAATCACGCTCGTTATGCTCACGCTCGTTATTTTTACTACATGCAGCGTCTCAGGATTCTCGTGTACTGAGTCAGCAATATCAGCAGTCAGGTGAGTCCGTACACTGTAACTAGCGAGCCCTACACTGTAACTAGTGAGCCCTGCACCTTAACAACCGCAACTAGCGAGATGTATGCAGGAACTAATGAGCCGATTACTGTTACTATAGTTACAGTAACGCTTCTGCCAGTCTTTCCTATGTATCTATACATTATTTATCTTCTTGAGTAAATTTTTTTTTTTGTGTTATTTTCAGAAGATGCATGAATTTTCTTGTTCTGCAGAATGTCAATAGCGACAGACTGTACCTTCACTCGGTAGTCTGATCACATGGGTTAAGCATTTTCCGTTGTATGTGCCGAGGTCCAGCAGCTCTGCAGTACACTAATAACTCTGTATGTCCTGAGGTCCAGCAGCTCTGCAGTACCTGTCTCTTATACACATCTAGATGTGTATAAGAGACAGGTGCATCATCAACGACCTGAAGGTAGGTGACCACATCCTACATCAACACCGAGGACTCCAGCTGATGCAGTCCAGAAATCTTCTTTAATCAGCAATGTATTAATTTTCCATCATGTATTCAACAATCATTTATTCATGTCTCGCCACAAGCTATGATATCCTCGAGCTATTTATTTACCGTCTTGATCATTATCATCAGGGACTTGTATGTCTCGTATTACTATCATTACCGTATAAATATCAATTATGTTGATGCTCATAATCATTACCATATCAATGTCATATTCATTGATGCAGGTGGTGCTGTTCAACCCTGCCAAGCCCTTCACCAGAGGCCAGGTCTTCATATGTCAAGACGTCGACCTCATGATCGACTGCTTCGTGTCGCTCTTCAGAATAAACCCACACAACAACGAGGCTCTCAAAGTCTGCCTCAACTCTAACTCACCTTCACACTACCACTTCGTGCTCATCAGCTCCCTCTACCGGTGAGTGGCTGCGTGTAATTCCGTTTTCTGATCCGTTTTTGGCGACAAAATTTGGTAGCTCGCGTAGTAGACGCGAGAAGTGGTAGTCACAAACGAAAGAAATATAGCTCAGTACTCAGCAGTGAGGGGCAGAGAGCGTATTTTTTTCGACGAAAACGTGAAGTCACGGACGGACGGACAGACAGACAGATGGACGGACGGACGGGCATGGCTAGCACAATAACGCCTTTTTTTCATAAACGAGAAAATGCGCTAAAAAGGGAGAAAGAAAAGGTCAAAATTGCTGCTGTCTACAAAGGGTTTTTCTACAACGCGAAAACGTCGGGGCCATATGGGTAGATGGCAGATGGGGAGAGATGCCGTGTATAGTCTAGGATGACTTACACGGGGCAAGTGCTGCTTTGGGGTGCACCTTTCCCCTAATAAGTTGCATGTGAATGAACTGATGTGGCTCTGCCGCAGCTGACCGGCAGCTTCGTTGTAACTGTCTCCTAACGTAAACTGGGCTAGAGGTTGGAAATAAGGTAAAAAATGATTCGTCAGAGAAAATCAAATTTTTTTACTGCTAGTGGGACATATTCTGGAGGTTTATGCACCTCTCTAAACGCTTTGAAACATTTGTATTTGAAACCAGAGGTTTACTGATTGCAGCTTTTTTCATAGAATCCAGAGCTGTGAAGCTCTCGGCCAAAGTCTTTATGGAAACTGGGTTTAATAGGTGTCCATTGAGGTCTGCAGTAATTTTAACAGCCGTGGTCTTTTGATTGTTCCTCACAATTCGATTTAGTTACCGACGATCTCCCTCAGGACAATTTGAACCTTCGGTCAGACCTGTGCTTTGCTGATGACGGTTTTCCTTCTCTTTCAAAAGCAGTCATTACTTTTGAGACGGTACCTCTATAAACGTCGAGCATTCGGGAAGTTTCTGTCACACTAACACCTGCCATACTGGCACTTACAATTTTGAGGTCGAGGTTAGCCATTTATAGGTTATAGGTTAGGTTATAGGCACAAAACGTTACTAAAAATATTTGTGTCAGGATAAAATATCAATTAGCAGCAATAATAAACAATAAAAGATGAAAAAATATCACGTTTTATATGTCACGTTTTTTTATGTTATATATAATATGTTCAAAAATTACGATATCAAAATATAGGGCGTTTCCCTTATTTTTTCCAACCCCTGCATATAAATATTCATATGAAGCTTCTTAATGTGACCGCAGCACTCTCTCTGAAGATGCTCTATAAATGCCTGCTATCTCATTCGAAGTCGTGCTAAAGCCTCCGGATTGAAAATTGCAGAACATGTCTTACACCGTACGAATCAACAATAGTAATGATAATATGTAATAACATATCAGCCTTTATAGCATGGCTGTATTTTCCAGGATTATCACGCAGCCGCGTCTGCCGTGGTGGCCGCAGATCGACCTCGTCTACGGCAAGTCGAGCGAACTGCGCGCCATGTTCACGGACACGCTCAATAAAGTCACGCAGGCGCGCATGATCCAAGTGGGTGAAGCATGCCTTATTATCCTTATTAAGGGTTTCGGACGTAGCAGTCCAGGGCCTATACTTTCAAAAACAGTTAAGAGATTGTAAGCTCATCAGCCAATCATTGACGGCCTTTCAAGCAAAATCCACCAATCATAGACAAGAAAGTAGAGCGTTAGTACTTACGTTCACTTATCGAGTTTTGAAAGTATGGCCCCAGGAGACGTTGTAGTCCCAAACCACGCTGGGACTCCGCCTCAGTGTTCCTCCTCCCTCGGCCGCGGCAGGCAAGTCGTGTCAGGGGCCAGTCCATGACTACCGTGCATCTGCCCTCAGTTGGGCCAGCTGATGCACGATGCTGTTGCTTGCTTCTTGCCGCCGCATGGTGCAGGTGCGTGGTGCAGCGCATGGTGCAGGTGCGTGGTGCAGCGCATGGTGCAGGTGCGCGTTACACGGCATTTGTGTTGACTAGCAATTCGTGTAATTTTTTTACCAGTGTCAATTGCACCCTTAAGAATAAAAAGTGTTTTGACATAAGGAACTCAGCACGAGTGAGAGTAGCATAGCCAATACACTTGCGTGTGTATTAGCGTGCCCTAACGTGTAACCCGCGTGACGTGTTAAGGCCCGTTTACACGCCGTGTTAAGGCCCGTTTACACTCGGTTTCACTGTCTGTGAAACCGCGCTCTTCGAACATTAAATGCTGCATGGTTAGACGTCAGTGAGGATGGATGCATCCGAATATATGCTTTGGGCCATTGTTCTCGGGTGTGTTGATGTTATAACATTCATGGTCTCTATAGGCACTGTCTCTTATACACATCTAGATGTGTATAAGAGACAGGGAATAGATAGAGAGATTGGGCGATCAAGTTTCCAGAATGTGTTTTCCCCCCTTATGCCGCAATGGACTAACCCTCTTGGAGCTGCCTCGGTATATGACCATATTTGGTAATGCCGTGTTTCTCGCACGTTGATTGGCTGACGGCTAACGCTGGCGACCATATTGCAAACGTTGAGCAAATTCCAAGTAAAATGATATACATGTATATGAGCTATGAAATAATACTTCTGACATTTTAAAAATCAACGACGAGTACACTAATGAAAAACTTATGTTTTTTAGTCCCATACGCATAAGTTCTGCGAAAATCCATTAGAATTATTCTATACAGTAGATTTACATCAATTTTGCTTTATACTAGATTGAGCCATAGATTGAACGGTTCCGTCAAAAACCTAAAAGTTATAGTTCAAAGCAATACATATATTTTGTACAAATTGTAATGTTTCTCGGTTTTATAACTTATGCCGCAGAGAAAACATGGAGGTTATTCCCCACACAATAGCAGGACGGAGCCAGTGTTGTCAGCTTTTTTTCTTGACGAGAATACCAGATTGTCTAGCTCAAAATATCAGGAATATACCAGAAATTAATTTGTTCAAAAATAGAATAATACCTCCAAATTTATTGAAACTATTCGTCAGAAACGTTGGTTAGAAAAAGGAAAAAAAACTATTCTATGTACTGTGCATTTATCTGGCTTGACGATAATCAGCCAAATTGAACACGTTATATTTTTTCCCTCTGTTTGGAACATTTAGACACTTTTCTTTCCCTGTGTTTGATTACATTGGCACTTTTTCCTTTTTTTAACACATTGTGGCACTTCTTTCCCTATCGCTCAACATGAGCAAGCCACGGAAACAGGTCATCTGCGTTTTGTTTATTTCCGTACATGCTTGCATATTACATTAATCTAACATTTCGGGTCTGATCACTTTGTTGCGGCTGAGCAGATAGATTTTGGTCCGAATAAGTGTCTCCAGTACCTTAGTTGAAATTTAATTTCGTTGCTTGTTTCTCACATTGATGACTTGTGTAAACACTCGCTCCATGAGTGCATTGGAGACAGGTCAAAGTAGACAAGTGATGCAGTAGGCAGCCAGTTCCATGAATGGATGATGATTTTCAAGATCAGTGAAATATTGAATGGCACCCCAGAATTCAAGTAGCACTCTAGAATTCAAAACCACCAAACAGAAACGGTGAAGCTTGCGTCACAGAGATCGGTTCGACAACCTCACTCGTCCTAGGCCATATCATCACTGATTGGTAATCAATCAAGGATCGTCACTCTCGTGCTTATATTGCACTAAGCACTTTTGTTAAATGTTAATAATTAGATTGGGGTTATTTCATCAAGCGGTAAACTTGCGGTTTTAAAAATGNTCTAGCAGCTCTGCAGTACACTAATAACTCTGTATGTCCCGAGGTCTAGCAGCTCTGCAGTACACTAATAACTCTGTATGTCCCGAGGTCTAGCAGCTCTGCAGTACACTAATAACTCTGTATGTCCCGAGGTCGAGCAGCTCTGCAGAAGAGGATCACAGCTCTGCTACGTAAGATCGAGAAGTGCACCCCTGGGGTACTGCAGGCGTGGGAGGACACCTTCATCAACTGGGAGAGTCTGACCAAGCAACTCACGTCGCACCCGCGCACCAAACTCGAGGACGGACAGATCGCTGAGACCTTCCACCGCTCTGTTGCTAAGAGGAGGGCGTCCCATCAGAGCTCTGAGCACGAGCTGGAGGTGTGTGGTGTGTGTAGTGTGTGGTGTGTAGTACACATATAGGGCGTGTTGCAGGTGCTCTATGACCTGCGTGTTGCAGGCGCTCTATGACCGGCGTGTTGCAGGTACTCTATGACCTGCGTGTTGCAGGTGCTCTATGACTTGCGTGTTGCAGGTGCTCTATGACCTGCGTGTTGCAGGTGCTCTATGACCTGCATGTTGCAGGTACTCTATGACCTGCGTGTTGCAGGTGCTCTATGACTTGCGTGTTGCAGGAGCTCTATGACCTGCGTGTTGCAGGAGCTCTATATGACCTGCGTGTTACAGGTCATCGACCAGGTCAACGAGTGGGCCAACATGACGGGGTTTCTGTGCGCCCTGGGGGGCGTGTGTCTCATGGGCAAGTCCCCTTCGTCCCGGCCCCCCCACCTCGGTCTCCACGGGGCAGCCGGTCTGGGGGCGCCGCTCCTTGGGTGCCTCTCGGGGTCCCCGGCCTCCGTGGCCGCCGCGTCCGAGGCCGCAGCCAAAAAGGCCATCCTGCCTGCGGCCACCAGCCAGGACATGCAATACTGTCCAGTCACGCAGTGAGTCACGCAGCACTGCTCAGTCACGCAGTGAGTCGCGCAGCACTGCACAGTCCGGTAGTATAGCGTCGTTTGGAAGATTATTCAAATCTGCCTAAGTACACGTAGCGGCCGATGCCTCGCCTGTGATTGGTGGGTGAAAAGCTCTCACTGATTAGCTGACGGGGTGATGAACTAGTAACTATTTTAATACTACGGGCCCTGGTTCATTGGGCATCAGTGGCACAATTATTGTGCCCTCATGCCCCAGATTCACACATGACTCATCATGCCCCCATGCCCCAGGTTCGTGGGGCACACATGACTCATCATGCCCCCATGCCCCAGGTTCGTGGGGCACCTGCTGAAGCTGCTGGTGTGCAACAACGAGCGCTTTGGCCCGCAGATCCAGAAGCACGTTAAGGAGCTCGTCGGCCACGAGATGTCGCCCCTCCTTTACCCCAGCCTCTTCGACCAAATTAAACTCATTGTTGATAAATTCTTCGACCAACAAACTCAGGTTCGGGCAAATTTAATATATTTTGATGAACAAGTTCTATTAACTTTTGCTCGGGTCAATACAGTTCATTATTAGTCATTTTGACTTTGAAGAAATTCAATTATATTTTGCATACTGCAAACACATTTTGCAAATGCTACTGAAACACTGTAGACATTCAAGTAAGATTTGCAAAATCTTGAAAAAATATCTTATGAACTTAACGATGTGCTCGGAATCAGCTTCGGAACGAACGATTTATGAGTTGTCTTGCGTTTAAAATTGTTGCTCGTTGTTTATTTTGAAGCATTTAACCATTTATATGCCGTTTGTATTAACGTCATTGATGAAATGTCTTGTATATGGACTTATGATTGTATATGAAGCCGCGTAACCCTAGAGTTTGCAGTGACTTTTGAATTTTAGAGAGAAATGAATACAACATTTATTGTCCACATCACTATGAAGATTATAATATATTGCCCTGCAACATCAACCATGATGTTGCAGGTTGTGGTGAGCGATGTGAACACCATTTTATTGACCACACCACAATATTTTGCAGGTTGTGGTGAGCGATGTGAACACCATTTTATTGACCACATCACAATATTTTGCAGGTTGTGGTGAGCGATGTGAACACCATGTTCATCGACCACATCATCTTCATCATGAAGAACGTGCTGGAGAACAAGAGTGACCAGCCATCAGAACATCTCGGCGTCACCTCCATAGAGCCCCTCATGCTCGCCATCGTCAGGTATATAAATGCCTTCGTTTTCTGCCCATACGAGCCTACAGAAGCATATGTTATCATACAGAAGCATACGTTTTATATACGTTTTCTGCCCATACAGAAACATAAAAGTTTTCTAAACACACGAGTTCCCTCAAAAGAGATTTGGTTTAACCATTCGCGGCAGCTCATTTTTATTGTTTAACCCACTCCTTTGTAAAATATTCAATCATTATTATCCCAATCTTGATGTTATTTCAGCTTCAATGCTCCGAGTATCGTTGGTAAGCTATGGCACAACCAACTGAAAAATTTATTTGCTGTGCAACATTATTCCCTTGCTACTCTAGTCCAAATTGGCAGTTATTGACTTTTAAGTTAAAAATTGGTTACCATCTGCCAAGCTTTGCACATTGCACACAAAACCTCAGTTCGAGCGCATATTACGGAAGCTCTTCATTACGGGGGTGTAGTTCTAGTTATGGTGGTTTATATACATTCGAGATTGATATAGTCTGGTACCTTGATCAGTTTCATAACACCAGGGAAATATTAGAGGAAAATCTAGGATCAATTTTTTAGATTCAATATATTAAATGCACTTGTTTTTATGTACTCCTTTTGAATTCCAGCCTGGAGTCCTGAGATTTTTGTGTTGTGCAGATACGTGCGGCATCTTGAGATGACTGTGCTGACGCTGCACATCAAGACGAAGCTGTGCCAGCTGGTGGAGGTCATGATGCAGCGTCGGGACGACCTCGCCTTCAGGCAGGAGATGAAATTCCGCAACAAAATGGTCGAGTACCTCACCGACTGGGTCATGGGCAACTCCCACCAGATCGCGCCCCCAGGACCCATAGACCAGGCCACAGTCTCGGGGTGAGTCTCTATTGGTCATGGGCAACTCCCACCAGATCGCGCCCCCGGGGCCCATAGACCAGGCCACAGTCTCGGGGTGAGTCTCTATTGGTCATGGGCAACTCCCACCAGATTACACCCTAAGGGCCCATAGACCAGGCCAGTCTAGGGATCACTACCAGTAGGCCATCGGAAACTCAAATCAAATTTGCAAACTGTTCTTGACTGCTAGTAAGTAATAGGTCCAGAATATTGTGTTTTCTTGTTGGCCCCCGAACTTGTTGACTAAGTTGTAGGTACGTCTTAGGTATACATGACTATGCCAGAGTCCCTGTATGCACCGTGAGTGCCGGAGTCCCTTAATGTCCCGTGACTGTGCCGGAGTCCCTAAATGTCCCGTGACTGTGCAGGAGTCCCTGAATGTCCCGTGACTGTGCAGGAGTCCCTGAATGCCTCGTGATTGTGCATGAGTCCCTGAATGTCCCGTGACTGTGCAGGAGTCCCTGAATTCCCCCTGACTGTGCATGAGTCCCTGAATGTCCCGTGACTGTGCAGGAGTCCCTGAATGTCCCGTGACTGTGCATGAGTCCCTGAATGTCCCGTGACTGTGCATGAGTCCCTGAATGTCCCGTGACTGTGCAGGAGTCCCTAAGTGTCCCGCGACTGTGCAGGTGGTCGTACGAGATCAACACCTGCTGCCGAGACCTGGACCAGGCGTGCATGGAGGCGGTAGCGGCGCTGCTCAGGGGCCTGCCCCTGCAGCCGGAGGAGAGCGACAGAGGCGACCTCATGGAGGCCAAGTCGCAGCTCTTCCTTAAGTACTTCACGCTCTTCATGAACCTCCTCAACGACTGCACTGAGGCGCAGGAGGTCAGAACTTCAGGAACTGTACGTCAGAACTGTACGCTCTTCACGGGGGTTTTACTCAGCCATGGCTTTTGCTTCAGCCAGGGCTTTTGCTTCAGCCAGGGCTTTTGCTTCAGCCAGGGCTTTTGCTTCAGTCAGGGCTTTTGCCCCAGCCAGGGCTTTTGCTTCAGCCATGGCTTTTGCTTCAGCCAAGGCTTTTGCTTCAGCCTGGGCTTTTGCTTCAGCCATGGCTTTTGCTTCAGCCAAGGCTTTTGCTTCAGCCTGGGCTTTGGGGGCTTCACGTTCTTCAGTCAGGGCTTTTGCTTCAGTGGTGTAAAGTTTTTAAGCAAATTGATTCATATGTGCCACATTTTTGACATACCACATACTGGACATGATATATTGAATACAAGCCACATTCCATCCATGCCGCGTTTTAGACATGCCATTCGATAAACATACCATATCGTCTTCAAAACTCTTCATGCCACATGATATTCATACTACAGATATTACCCAGATCCCGTAAACAGCATAGACCAGCGATGTTCCAAATCACATGTTTGACTATAGATTTCAATCTTACTATTTGATTCTTTGACTGGATTTTTTATTCTATCAGTATTTCCATCAGAATGTTTTATTGTATGTTGTCTGTGTGCAGCAAATGGAGAAGGACCCAACGAGGCAGCGGTTGCCACCTGGCAAGCTGTCCGCCCTCCGCACGGCCGCCATCCAGGCCATGTCCAACCTCCTGTCCGCCAACATCGACTCCGGCCTCATGCACTCCATCGGCCTGGGCTACCAGAAGGACCTGCAGACCCGCGCCGCCTTCATCGAGGTAGGCCTACTGTGGGGTAGGCCTTGACTTTCATGGAGGTAGGCCTGCCGTGGGGTAGGCCTTGACTTTCATGGAGGTAGGCCTGCCGTGGGGTAGGCCTTGACTTTCATGGAGGTAGGCCTGCCGTGGGGTAGGCCTTGACTTTCATGGAGGTAGGCCTGCCGTGGGGTAGGCCTTTCAAGACTTTCATTGAGGTAGGCCTGACGTGGGGTAGGCCTTGACTTTCATGGAGATAAACCTCGTATGCCTTTACGTCAAAACTGACTTCTCATTGTTTCACATGACCTCACATGCCATCATGTGTTTTCACGTGGCTTTGACATGCCTGTGACAGTGTGACTGGCCCATACGTGCCACTGACAGGCCCTGACGTGCCTCTGACAGGCCCTGACGTGCCTCTGACGTACTCCTGCAGGTACTGACGAAGATCCTGCAACAAGGCACGGAGTTCGACACGCTGGCGGAGACGGTGCTGGCGGACCGCTACGAGCAGCTCGTCCAGCTCGTGACGATGATCGGCGACAAGGGCGAGCTGCCCATCGCCATGGCCCTCGCCTCCGTCGTCATCACGCCCCACATGGTCAGTCCAAACGCCCCACATGGTCAGTCCAAACGCCCCACATGGTCAGTCCAAACGCCCCACATGGTCAGTCCAAACGCCCCTTGGTCAGTCAAAACGCCCCACATGGTCAGTCCAAACGCCCCACATGGTCAGTCCAAACGCCCCACATGGTCAGTCCAAACGCCCCACATGGTCAGACCAAAAGTCATCGTGTAGAGTTTTGAATGTCGCGGTCACGCTGGTCAAGAACACCTGCTATCGCTGGTGCTCTTGATTACGTACCGGGTATGTTTTTAATTCTCTATTCACGTGTTAACTTCCATCTTTTCTGTGTATTTATGGCCCCTCGGTGTTGCAGGACAATTTGACCCGCATGTATGATCTTAATTCTCTATTCACGTCCATCTTTTCTGTGTATTTATTGCCCTCGGTGTTGCAGGACGAGTTGGCCCGCATGTTCGTGACGCTGTTCGACGCGAAGCACCTGCTGTCGCCGCTGCTGTGGAACATGTTCTACAAGGAGGTTGAGGTCTCCGACTGCATGCAGACACTCTTCAGGGGCAACTCTCTCGGCTCCAAAATCATGGCTTTTTGCTTCAAGGTTCGTTATTAAATTATCCTATAATAATCTCGCTTGATGTTCACAACTGTATTCGAGCAATTAAGAATCCTCTTTGTTGGTCAGATGCAGTGTACGAGATTGAGTTATTTTGGCTCAGATCTACGTTTTAATACTCGTATGTTAATTATATTATCTTATTAATCTTACGTGTGACGTGCCCTCATAGTTCGTTTGAACCAGACGCCACGATAAAAGCTTCGAATAATTATAATGATTATAATAATAATATGTGCATTTGTGGCTCAGATATACGGGGCTTCGTACCTGCACAACCTACTGGAGCCGCTGATCAGACCCCTGGTCTACACGGAGGCTGGCACGTTGCCCCTCTCCTACGAAGTAGACCCTGCCAGGCTAGACCCCCACGAGGATGTCGTTGAGAACAGGAAGAACCTCATCGCCCTCACTGCCAAGGTCTTCAACGCCATCGTCAGCTCTGCTGACAGGTGAGAACCTGCTTCGTCTGTCTTCAGCTTAGCGTGTCTGCTGACAGGTGAGAACCTGCTTCGTCTGTCTTCAGCTTAGCGTGTCTGCTGACAGGTGAAAACCTGCATCATCTGTCTTCAAGTTAGTGGTGTAGGATATGCTGCTCTTTAGTTGTGGTTTTCAATTGAAATGACCTTTGATATCCTATCACAGTTTTATCATTGCGGTGTGCAACTACGATTCTTATATTTTTTAGTTTCACATATTCAATTTAAATTTCTATTCTTAAACTTGACTTCTGATTGGGTTAAATGATGCCGAAAAATAACAAAATCTAACCCGTGATCGGTCGAAATCCTGTTAGGGTATTTATTTTTGAGCAATGAGCATATAATGTATTATTGTTGTTGACGCTCAATCCCGTGTGGTTTGTTGAGATTTTGACTGGTGAATGTTAGAAAATGTACGATATCCTGATAAAATTTACGTAAATTAATATCCTAATTATTATTCTATTCTAATAGAATAATAATTATTTATCCTAATAAAATTTACGATATCCTAATGTTGCATATCAGCCGCTAGATTTGCTATATCTTTGATAATTTAGACTGATAATCGTAAGATAATTTCGATGCCTTAATGATAACCATATGTTGCAGGTTCCCCCCTCAGCTGCGCAGCATGTGCCACTGCCTCTTCCAGGTTCTGAGCAAACGCTTCCCTCAGTTCCCTCAGAACAACATAGGAGCCGTCGGCACTGTCATCTTCCTGCGCTTCATCAATCCTGCTATTGGTGAGACTATGCTGCTTCATAGACTCCTTAGGTTTTTTCGTTTGATACTCTTGGATATGATATTCAATGGATGTCGGAAATTAATAGTCTTCAGCAGTGATTGTTTGATACGCAGCTTGTTTTTGTATAGCATCTAGCGTGTGTTTGTTGAAGTGATTCCAATGCAGTTTTTGACGCACATCGTGTCTTTGTGTCTATTAACAGTTTATTTATTTCTACAGCGAGTTTATTGCATTGATATCATTGCAGTTGACACATAACGTTTGCTTGTATGTCACACAACTTGTGTTGCTTTAAGACACAGCGTGTTTCTTTTATACACACTTATTTATTTGTATGTTTTTATTCATTGTGGCAGTGACCCCCGTGGAGATGGGCATCCTGGACCGGCAGCCGAGTCCCCAGGTGAAGCGCGGTCTCATGCTCATGTCCAAGATCCTGCAGAACATCGCCAACCACGTCGAGTTCAGCAAGGAACAGCACATGCTTCCCTTCAACAACTACCTCTGGCAGGTGGGACGTGAGATAGTACCTCTGGCAGGTGGGACGGGGACGTAAGATAGTACCTCTGGCAGGTGGGACGTAAGATCTGTCTCTTATACACATCTAGATGTGTATAAGAGACAGGGTGAGATGTCCTGGCTGCCTAACTTCACTAGGTGAGATGCCCTGGCTGCCTAACCTCACTAGGTGAGACTAGGCTGCCTAACATCACTAGGTGAGACGCCCTGGCTGCCTAACATCACTAGGTGAGACGCCCTGGCTGCCTAACCTCACTAGGTCAGATCAGCGCTAAAACCTTACTTTAATTTCACCAAAATCTTATCATAATCTCACTAGGTGAGATCATTGCTAAAACTTCACTACAATTTCACTAAAATCTTGTCATAGTCTCATTAGGTGAGATTTCCATCACAACATTACATGGTGAGATCTCAACATAACATCATCAGGTCGCATCCATAGTTTTTAACGTCTGTTTACAAACTGATTGCAAGTAAACAGTTGGAAATAAATTTCATCTCGTTTTATTGTCGGGCTAGAACGCTTAAATAGTGAAGGAATCCTATAGGATACAACTCAGTACTCCGTCGATCTCGCGACAATGAGCTGGACTCTTAAGTTGGATGACGATTTGTAGGATGCTTGTAGGAGTTGTAGCTCCATGGATATAGGAATGGTGGCCACCGTAATGTATTTATATGATGAAACCTTTGGGCAACTGCTGTATTAGTATTATGTACAAGCATTAATTGATGTAAGCGTAATTATTAATTTGTTTTTATGAAATGGAACCATATTTTCTACCGAGATGCAGTCTTGCGTAAACCTTTCATTGCTTACTGCTTATTTTTGCTGTTATGCTGCATGTATATTTGTGTATTGATTACTAAAAACTGTTGATATTGAGTCTCATTGTCATCTTTTTGATACAAAGTGCCCGGTTGACCCTCAGGTTCTGCAGCCATCCTGACGACAAGAAGCGGCAGAAAGTTTCCATGATCTTAGACAAGTTGATCACCCTGACCATCGAGGAGGAGGAAATGTACCCGTCCATCCAGGCCAAAATCTGGGGCAACATCGGCCAGGTTTGTGCGAATGTGCCACGAATATTACTTCCCAATGAACATACGAATAGCATTGCTTCTATATATGCTTTTGTTTGTGTTGAAGCTCATTGACAGCCATATTGCAGGTGTCGGAGCTCACTGACCGCCATATTGCAGGTGTCGGAGCTCACTGACCGCCATATTGCAGGTGTCGGAGCTCACTGACCGCCATATTGCAGGTGTCGGAGCTCACTGACCGCCATATTGCAAGTGTCGGAGCTCACTGACCGCCATATTGCAGGTGTCGGAGCTCACTGACCGCCATATTGCAGGTGTCGGAGCTCACTGACAGCCATATTGCAGGTGTCGGAGCTCACTGACAGCAGGTGTCCATGACACCATGTCATATTGTACCACCATGACACCATATCATACCATCTCATATGTCTGACACCATGCCATATTGCAGGTGTCAGAGCTGATCGACATGGTGCTGGACTCGTTCCTGAAGCGGTCGGTGACGGGGGGCCTAGGGTCCCCCAAGGCGGAGATCATGGCCGACACCGCCGTGGCGCTCGCCTCTGCCAACGTCGCCCTCGTCGCCAGGAAAGTCATCGGGCGTCTCTGTAAGGTGGGCTTTCAGGTGGCCTTTTTTGCTGATCATAATAATGACCATCAAGGTCATTATTATTATGATGGTCATTATTATGCTGGTCATTATATAATGACGTCAAGGTTGCTTATATGGTATACGGTCGTCTCTGTAAGGTAAGCTTACATGTGGCCTTCTTTGCTGAAAATAATATAATGATCATTAAAGTAATAATAATGACCATCAAGGTTAATAATAATGACCATCAAGGTTGCTTTTCTTTTGTTTCACTTGCAGGAATCCCAGTGGTTCTTATCTTGTATATCATTAATATTTTTTACATTAAGCTGAACATCGTGCTTAAGCTTGTGAAATGCTACACATTTCAGTTTTACCTGTTTGTCAAATATTGGGCAGGCACGATATTGTTGAATGTTGAATGATGTGAAGCTTGTGATGATATGTAATACGTAATGTCGTGTACAAGTGACAATGTACAACATGTAATGTCGTGTACAAGTGACGATGTACAACATGTAATGTCGTGTACAAGTGACAATGTACAACATGTAATGTCGTGTACAAGTGACGATGTACAACATGTAATGTCGTGTACAAGTGACGATGTACAACATGTAATGTCGTGTACAAGTGACGATGTACAACATGTAATGTCTTGTACAAGTGACGATGTACAACATGTAATGTCTTGTACAAGTGACAATGTACAACATGTAATGTCGTGTACAAGTGACGATGTATAACATGTAATGTCGTGTACAAGTGACGATGTATAACATGTAATGTCGTGTACAAGTGACGATGTATAACATGTAATGTCGTGTATAAGTGACGATGTATAATATGTGATGTCGTGTACAAGTTACGTTGTACAACATGTAATGTCGTGTACAAGTGTCGATGCTTGATGACGTGTTGATGACGTGCACCACGTGCTCAGGTGATCGACAAGACGTGCACGTCGCCCACAAGCACGCTGGAGCAGCACCTCATGTGGGACGACATCGCCATCCTAGCGCGCTACCTCCTCATGCTCTCCTTCAACAACTGCTTGGACGTCGCCCGCCATCTGCCCTACCTCTTCCACACCGTCACACTCTTGGTGGGTTGGTCGGTCACACCCTGCTGGATGGATGGTCGGTCACCCTGCTGGAGGGATGGTCGGTTACCCTGCAGGAGGGTTGGTCGGTTACCCTGCTGGAGGGATGCCCCATCCCACATGTTGGTGCCGCGGAATTGATGTGTTTGTTTTTTTGTTGTCCATCCTGGTTGTGACGGCTGGGAAGGGGTTACAGGTCAGCGAGGTAAGGTAAGCCAGTGATGGACTTACCACAGGTAAGTTCTACAACAATCACTGGCTCGCTGACCTGTCAGAAGCATTTTGTTTGCATTACACAACACCCTGGACCAGCCAGGTACACAACACCCTGGACCAGCCAGGTAAACAACACCCTGGACCAGCCAGGTACTAATTCATCATCCAGAATTGAATGAATGGCTGAGTTGGCCATGAGCTGAGGTTCCCGTAAGAACTTGTCCTGCGTGGGACTCGAACCCCCGGGTCCCTGGTTGCGAGAGACAAAGTTTCTGGCAACCGCAACACCACAGCCCATGTGTTTGTTTTTCTGGGTTATCGTGTTTTTTCTCAGGTTTTACGTTTATGTCACAGGTGTAGCGTGTTGATATCACAGGTGAAACGTGTCTAGGTCATGAGTGTAACGTGTTGATATCTCAGGTGTAACGCGTTTGTCATATTGTAATGTTTTTGTCACAGATTTAGCGTGTTGATATCTTGGGTGTAACGTGTTTGTGTTGCAGGTGTGTACGGGACAGGTGTCGATGCGTGCGTCCACCCACGGTCTCGTCATCAACATAATCCACTCGCTGTGCACCTGCACCAAGCCTTCCTTCTCAGGTACAGTAGAGCTGTGCACCTGCACCAAGCCTTCCTTCTCAGGTACAGTAGAGCTGTGCTAGATAGTACCTCTGGCAGGTGGGACGGGGACGTGAGATAGTACCTCTGGCAGGTGGGACGGGGACGTAAGATAGTACCTCTGGCAGGTGGGACAGGGACGGGGACGTAAGATAGTACCTCTGGCAGGTGGGACGGGGACGGGGACGTAAGATAGTACCTCTGGCAGGTGGGATGGGGGACGGGGTCACAAAAAAGAGATGTTGATTTATGAGGGTGAGGACTATAAAGGCGATGATGGATGTTGTAACTTTATGGAAAAGTGGAGGGACTACGGGCGCTGGATAATACACTGGAAATGATGGGTGATGGAGGGTTGGAAGGAGTTGTTGGTTGTTGAGGTGTATGAATAGGGTGACGTTGAGGTGCATGAATAGGGTGACGTTGAGGTGTATGAATAGGGTGACGTTGAGGTGTATGAATAGGGTGACGTTGAGGTGTATGAATAGGGTGACGTTGAGGTGTATGAATAGGGTGACGTTGAGGTATATGAATAGGGAGACGTGATAGGTAAACATGGCAACTACCCAGGTTCTGACGCAAACTATCCTGATTTTAACGGTTCTAAGAATCATGGGTTCGACGACAAGGACTCGTATTTTGACGCAAGCATGCAGGTCCTGATAGCAGGAAACCGAGAATTTTTTTTATATTTTTGCATATTTTGTTGCAAGCATGCAGGCTCTGATGGCAAGAACCGTTTACCTTGATGATATTTCCGCAGAACTTCGAGTCAGCGCGTCGGTTCTTCATCCAAATCGCGAGCGACTGCGAGAGCGTCGAGCAGGCGAGCCACAGCATCTCCTTCATCAGCGACGCCAACGTGCACGCCCTCCACCGCCTCCTCTGGAACCATCAGGAGAAAATAGGTCGTCTAGTTAATCCTCTTATTATTTCATTGTTAAGAAGCATTAAAGTTATTGTGCTTACATTAATCAGCAGAAGATACTAGATGCTCTTCCTCCGCCTCCTCTGGAACCATCAGGAGAAAATAGGTAGTCTAGTTAATACTCTTATTATTTCATTGTTAAGAAGCATTAAAGTTATTGTGCTTACATTAATCACCAGAAGATACTAGATGCTCTTCTAGTGCTCTATAAATTATACGGTGAAAAATACCTGTTAGGGGAACTCGAAGGTTATGGCGCTTAGATTTACTACCAGAAGAAAATAGGTACCGGTACTCAATTTAATGCTACACATTGAAGAAAACTTTATTATTGATTTAATGCTATTTATATATATTACCTGCACGGTCAAGCTAAAGCTTGATATGTTTTATAATCGAGTAACTGTCATCAAAATTTCTAGTTATTATGCTCGAATTACGTATCTGATGCTGTAGACCGTAGAACATCTTGGAGTAATTAAATATTGGACTACCTGATGCAGTAGCAACTTTATGATGATTGAAATATTTGGCGCTGTAGAAATTTTCTAGGAGATTTGAACGATTCATAAATATACTGCTGCTAGATAACAATATTCTTGTTACGAGAGCTCATGTAACCTTTAAAACTTGCTACCGTGATCCCTGGTCTTGATACCAGCCCCTGATAGTAGTGTTGATACCAGTCCCTGATAGTAGTGTTGATACCAGTCCCTGATAGTAGTGTTGATACCAGTCCCTGATAGTAGTGTTGATACCAGCCCCTGATGGTAGTGTTGATACCAGCCCCTGATGGTAGTGTTGATACCAGTCCCTGATGGTAGTGTTGATACCAGTCCCTGATAGTAGTGTTGATACCAGTCCCTGATAGTAGTGTTGATACCAGTCCCTGATGGTAGTTGTTGTCCCTCAGGCGAGTACCTGTCCAGTAGCCGTGACCACAAGGCTGTTGGCAGACGACCGTTTGACAAGATGGCAACCCTGCTCGCCTATCTTGGTCCTCCAGAACACAAGCCTATGGACTCGCAGTGGAGTAGCATGGACATGACGAGCACCAAGTTCGAGGAGATCATGGCCAAGCATAACATGCATGAAAAAGATGAGTTCAAAAGCATCAAGACTCTGAACATTTTCTATCAAGCCGGTACTTCGAGGGCTGGTAATCCCGTATTTTATTACATCGCTCGTCGCTATAAAATCGGCGAGACGAATGGCGACCAGCTGATTTACCACGTCATCCTGACGCTGAAACCTGTGTGCCGCAAGCCCTTTGAACTCGTCATAGACTTCACTCACACCAGCACCGAGAACCGGTTCAGGACCGAGTTCCTACAGAAATGGTTCGTGGTTCTACCTGAAGTCGCTTACGAAAATATCCATGCTGCGTACATCTACAACGCGGACTCTTGGGTGCGAGAGTATACGAAGTATCACGACCGCGCACTCGCTCCTCTCAAGAACCACAAGAAACTAATATTTCTTGATACTCCGGCTCGTCTTAACGACCACATCCATCCTGACCAACAGAAGCTACCTGGTGCAACCACTTCACTTGACGAGGATCTCAAAGTTTTTAATAATGCACTCAAACTCTCGCACAAAGACACTAAAGTCGCCATCAAGGTCGGTCCTTCGGCAATACAAGTCACCTCCGCCGAGAAGACCAAGGTCCTCTCGCACTCTGTCCTCCTCAACGACGTCTACTACGCCTCTGAGATCGAGGAGGTGCGTATCTCTTTACCTATTATATAGGCTGGTATACATTAAAGTGTTACTTTAATCCGTTACTTTAACCCTTTTACTTTAGCCTGTTACTTTAAACCTGTTACTTTAACCCTTTACTTTAATCCTTTACTTCAATCCTTTGCTTTGACCCTTTACTTAAACATTTTATTTTAACCTGTTACTTTAACCCTTTACTTTAACCCGTTACTTTAACCCATAATATAATCATAAATGTCTAGGTTTTGAACGTTGCTATCAGTAGGCCAGGGGTATAGCACCAATATAAAGGTTATAGCACTTATTTTCCAATATATTATGGGAACAATCTTGTTAGTAAGACGGAACGATGTTTATGTATACATGTTTTGATATCGTAAGCCTCTTTTGTTTTGTTCTCCATGTTCCTCATGACTTTTCAGTCGGTATCGAGTTTAGTATTTGGGTTTTATAAGCGTTATCTTCTTTCATGCAGCATCTATGGCTGGTTTGTCCGTTTTTCTGTTATCATTTGTCTTTGTTTATGCCCGCTTAATTTATTCTTTTTAGCGCATTTTCTTATTTATGAAAAAAATGCACTTTTGTGCTCGCCATGTCCGTCCGTCCGTCTGTCTGTCCGTCCGTGACTTTCACATTTTCGTCGACGAGAAAATGCGCTCTCTGTCACTCACTGCAGTGAGCACCTACTGAGTTATATTTTTTAATGTATATTGATGGTGATGTACCTGTCTACTAATTTGATTTTGTGCAGGTATTTAGGTTGATGGATAAAAGTATGTAATTTGTGCAGGTTTGTTTGGTGGACGACAACCAGTTCACGCTAACCATCGCCCACGAGTCAGGCCCGCTCTCCTTCATCCACAACGACTGCGACAGCATCGTCCAAGCCATCATCCACATCCGCACCCGCTGGGAGCTCTCCCAGCCCGTGAGTAGCTGGTCCCACTCAGGGCAGAGGCACTCGTCACTCAGGAGTGACAAACCCATCACTTAGCACTGACGCAGTCATCCTTTAGCACTGATCAACCCACCATTTGTCACTCAACACTGATCCATCCCGCAACCTTCACTCAGCCCTGATGCACTCGTTGTTACTGACGTGTTACAGGACTCAGTCACTCATGACTGACGTGTTACAGGACTCAGTCACTCATGACTGCCGTGTTACAGGACTCAGTGACGGTGCACCAGAAGATACGCCCTAAGGACGTGCCGGGGACGCTGCTGAACATGGCGCTCCTGAACCTGGGGTCGCTGGACCCCAACCTGCGCACGGCGGCCTACAACCTCCTGTGCGCCCTCACGCAGACCTTCGACCTGCGCATAGAGGGGCAGCTGCTCGAGACCTCAGGTGCGCAGCGGGCGCTTGATGCCTCGCAATATATATGTTACATTGGCGGCCTTTCAATGGATACCTTGGAATGTATTCATTGTTACATTATCAATTATCAGCGGGCGCTCGGAACCTCATAAGATATTATTTATTACATTATCTATTATCATTATCTTACATAGGTATATATTATTTGTTAGATTTGTTACATTAGCGGCATTTCAATGAATATCTCATAATATATTTATTACATTAGCGACCTTTCAATGAATTTGGCTGCCGTGAGATCCTTATCGTACACCAAAACAAAAGTTTTGTTTGAAAAAAAAGGTTCAAAACAAAACAAAAGTTGAGTAAGTTTATATGTGCAGGCTTGTGCATCCCATCAAACAACACAATTTTCATCAAGAGCGTGAGCGAGAAGCTGGCCGCCAATGAACCTCACCTCACGCTGGAGTTCCTGGAGGAGTGCGTACAGGGCTTCCGCTCCTCCAGCATCGAACTCAAGCATCTCTGTCTGGAGTACATGACTCCATGGCTACCTAACCTCACTAGGTGAGACTAGGCTGCCTAACATCACTAGGTGAGATGCCCTGGCTACCTAACCTTACTAGGTGAGATGACCTGGCTGCCTAACCTCACTAGGTGAGACTAGGCTGCCTAACTTCACTAGGTGAGATGCCCTGGCTGCCTAACCTCACTAGGTGAGACTAGGCCTGTCTCTTATACACATCTAGATGTGTATAAGAGACAGGTACAGTAGAGCTGTGCACCTGCACCAAGCCTTCCTTCTCAGGTACAGTAGAGCTGTGCACCTGCACCAAGCCTTCCTTCTCAGGTACAGTAGAGCTGTGCACCTGCACCAAGCCTTCTTACACAGCATACTTATGTTTTTTTTGCATGTTTGCCTAAATCGAAATTCGAATGAGAACTTTAAAGGCCATTTAAACATCACGTAAATTCACCTTGTCATTCACATTTCAGACACCAGCTCCATCATGAATTCATCAGTCTTTGAAACTTTAACTTATATTTTAACTTGAAGATTTCGATGAAATAAACTGGTCTATTCGCTTGACCTTTTCTTTGCTATGAAATTCTTACTCTGCTTCTGAATGTTTTTCATTTGGTAATAGAAGATATTTTGTAGTATAAATACCTATGATGGCTTAGAAAATATAAAATATCCTGTTATGTTTATGTTTACCATAGTTTCCTTTGAACAGAGGAGACCCAACGAGTCCTGCGTCTGTCACTGGACGAGTTCTCGCTGCCCAAGTTCTACCTCTTGTTCGGCATCAGTAAAGTGAAGAGTGCTGCCGTCACCGCCTTCAGGGCCTCCTACAGGCACACCTCTGAGAGGGGCCTCAGGTGAGGGTCTTCCTCCAGCGCATTCAATCTTTCATCCTTACGTCCGATTTTTTGCATTTGATTTTTTATCCTTGCATTCGAACTTTCTTCCTTACATTCGTTTTTTCATCCTTGCATTTGATTTTATCTCTGCATTTGCTCTTACTTCTATACATCTTGTCTGCTCGTACGGTCTCTTCACTGCGCATTTCATTCCACTGAATTTTATTTCATTGAATGCCATTGAATTTGCCAGGTTTAGAAGCTCATCATAGTCGCAGCAATGCAAATTTAAGTGACATAAATGCCCTATGACAACTCATTCTGTAATGAAAGTATCTTATTGAAACTCACGACATGCTGGAATGCAGAACGCTGCTTAAGGGCTGACCGCTCATGTAAATAAGACGGTTTAGTTTCACGATTATTTGGAATTTCACTGTATGCTTTCAGAAATAGTTTACTCGCTGAGAAAACATTTTTCATGGTAGCCGATTTTCTACACAAAATCGTAATGACCGCGGTGCTAATAATTTAGCGTTCGGTTCCATTAGCAATACGCTCGATAGCACGTTAGAGTTGAAATTGTTATTAACTAGTTATCTAGACCATAAATCATATGGTCTTAATATTACAGTTTGATTTTTTAAAAAAAATCGATGATGGCGAAAGGCTCGCCATTCTATTAGCTAGAAGTGGTGTTTAAACAAAGAGACTATATTGACCAGACTATATTAACAGACTATTTTAAATTAGAAAAATTAAAAAGACTATATTAATGAGACGAAGTTGAAATTGTCAATCCTGGTACTGTGTGACAGCGCTGCGAGCGACAGAGAGCGGATCTCGCTGACGTCTCTGGAGACGATCACAGACGCGCTGCTGGAGATCCTGGAGGCGTGCATGCGGGACATCCCGGACTGCGACTGGCTGCAGACATGGACGGGGCTCGCCAAGAGCTTTGCCTTCCAGTACAACCCCGCCCTGCAGCCCAGAGCCATCATCGTCTTTGGCTGCATTAGTGCGTGCCAATTTGAACATTTCTATTGTGAATTTGAATCATCGTCTTTGGCTGCATCAGTGCGTGCCAATTTAAAAATTTTTGTTGTGAATTTGAATGCTATTTATCAGCACAGTTGATCCTTCTTCCACTTGGGATAATTTTTCCATGTGGATTTGAATTCTATTTGACTGCAGCATGGGGGTCTTACTTGTACCTGTTGTGTTTATGTATCTTTGACATGAGTTAGTGTTTTCTTGAATTGATGTAACAGGTAAATGGGCCAAGTGATGCCCGGTAGACATAAGTCCATGCATACCCAGTGAAAATTTACAGACGCGGCAGCTTCTGATTTAGACTGCCAGAAGCTGGGGCGACTCTAAATTTTGTTGGGGTAAGAGCTGGCACAAACTTATTGCTTTATTATTGCTTAGGTAAAAGCATCAGCGACCAGGACATGAAGCAGCTTCTCCGTATCTTGGTGAAGGCCCTCGAGAGTTTCTCCGACATCACGCTTATTGACTCCATTATCATGTGCCTGACACGTCTACAGCCGCTACTTAGACCTGTGAGTGTGCAGGGCTGTGTCAGCAGCCACTACTTAGACCTGTGAGTGTGCAGGGCTGTGTCAGTAGCCACTACTTAGACCTGTGAGTGTACTGTTGAACAGCTTCCATTTAGTGGCTTGCGTGAAGATTGTGTGCCGCCTCTAATTATATTAGTGAATGTATACATCTTTTGTTTTTGTTGTATGATTTTGATCTAGACGAGTTCTCTCCAACTATAGCTCTGTTATATTGCAGGAGTCAGCAATCCACCAGTCGCTGTTCTGGGTGGCTATTTCTGTGCTGCAGCTGGACGTGCCTCAGCTGTACGCGTCTGGCCTGGCGCTGCTCGAGCAGAACCTACACACCCTCGACAACCAGGGCACCTTTGATACCATCGTGCGTGACGATGCACAATCTGCTTCTTAACCTTATCTAAACCATATTGTTCCTATCCTTATGGAAAATATCTTGCCACTAAACATATATAAACAATCTTGTCTTTGATGCACCATCTGCCTAACCATATATAAACCATCTTGTCTTTGATGTACCGTCATCTGCCTAACCGTATCTAAACCATCTTGCCTTAACCATAGTTAAACCATGTTGTTCCTATCCTTATCGAAACTATCTTGTCATTAACCATACATAAACCATCTTGTCCTTGATGCACCATCTTCTTCCTAACCGTGTATAAACCATATCTCTAACCATAGATGAATCATTTTGTCATTGATTGCATTTCCTCAAGAGTCGACAAGGCCTGTCAACTATGGCCCCTCAATTATTGTTCTGTCAATGATTATTAAATATATTGTGATTATAATCAATTAAGTCAATTAGGGTCGATCAGATACAGTCAGGGTCAACGTCAAGCCTTGTCTCAGGATCACAACCATGATGTCCGTGTGCACTTTTGATTCATTGTTCCATACGGCGCTATATCCATTGCTGATGAACCTGCAAACGCTATTTGCTCGTTGGTTTTATTTACATCACTGTACTGCCTTCCTCCTAACATGTATGTTGGTCGGGAGAGAAGAGTCATGAGATTTGATTTAAGCCCTCGCTGGTAAATGTTAGATCTCATGTGGCCATTTAGTTGAGTAGACGAATTTAGTGAAATCGAGGCGGTTTAATGCAACTTAACGCCTACTCTGTGAAAAAATTTGTAAAAAAAAAATTTTCATTTGTCATACCGATGTTAAATTTGTGGACAGCATGAGGGAGAGCTTAGGCAGCAAGTCTTAGTAATGCTCTGGAATAAAAGGTGACTAATTATGTGGATACAGAAAATCTAAATTATTAATATTGTTGAAGTTTTAGAATGTGTGCGTGTGCAAGTAATTTAAACCGTATTATTTTCTGTAACCAGGCGCTGGAGAAGGTGATGATGAGTACCAGGGAGCCCCTGGAATGGCACTTCAAGCAGCTGGATCACTCCGTCGGCCTGAGCTTCAAGTGTGAGTAGCGCATAGCTTACTTGTATCTAAGACGCCTCAACAAGTGATTATTAACGCACGCTGTATTCTTTTTACGCATTTGTAGAACATTATTTGCTGGTATAAGCACTCATAGGTAATTCATATAGAACCTGATTAACACCAAATTGTCACCTCGTCTACACTGAGTAGCACTGAAGTAAGATCCACGCACTCCCATTAGACGGACCAAATATAACGCAATTGAAAACAAAGTGCAGCCAAACAACTCATGAAAAACATCAAAGTTACTACCAAGCATCTCTGATCACCGTCAAAATAAAATTCAAGGATCATTGATTGCGCCAAAATAACATCCAAATAACAGTGAGATTCGGCAACATAAATAAAAAAATCAATTTGTAAGTGTAAGTAACTTATTTTTGTTACTGGTCTCCCGCAGCGAACTTCCACGTGGCTCTGGTGGGGCACCTGCTGAAGGGCTACAGGCACCCAGCGCCCACGACCGTCTCCCGCACCGCCCGCGTTCTTGTCACGCTCCTCGCCATCGTCGCCAAGACCGCGCGCCGTGACAAGTTCGAGGTGGGCAGGTGGTGACAGGTGGTGGAAAGGTGGTGGGGTGGCGACAGGTGGTGACTGTTGGTGGAAAGGTGGTTAGGTGGCAACAGGTGGTGACAATGGGTGGGATGACGGGCAGCAGTGCGAATGAAGGCAGAAGATGGTATGGGGCAGGAGATGGGATAGTTGCAGTAGGTGAATTGTGACATCAGGTGAGATAATGACAGAAAACAGGATTGTGATAGTTATCACCAGATGTGAGGGCGTCATGTGTGGTGTGTGGACGGTTATATCAAGACGTGTTAACAAGAAATCAGATGCAGGTTTCTCCGATTATAACATCCATTTCGGAAAGTTTATATATCATTATTTGTAGTGTATCGTGTGATAAACCGCCTTTTACCGTGCAGGTTGCACCCGACAACGTGGCGTACTTGGCAGCGCTGGTTGCAGTGTCCGAGGAGGTCCGGTCACGATGTCACCTCAAGTTCTCGCTGGCTCGAAATATGAGCGAGTCCTCGTCCAGCGACACGTTTCCTGTGGACTTGCACCTGAACCTTAACCCTCCACTACCTGCTGGAGGAGGAAGTGGTAGTGGTGTACCTGCTGTGCCTCCAAATAATACCAGCAGACCGCCCCTGTCACTGCCACACTCCGTCACTGCACAGCACTGCCAGCACCAATACCCCGGTGCCCAGGCTGCTGGGCTATCACCCCTCAACCACCTGCCTCCTAGTCTCTTCTCTGATGCAGTGTCTCGGGTAACTAATCTCTGAAGCAGCAGCTTTATTTTTAATGCATTTCTAGATATTTTATTTCTGACTTACCAACCTGATTTCTGGTGCAGTAACAGTTTCTTTTTAGCGCATTTTCTCATTTATGAAAAAAAGGCGCTATTGTGCTCGTTATGTCCGTCCGTCTGTCTGTCCATCTGTCCGTGACCACGTTTTCGTCGACGCGAAAATGCGCTCTGTCACTCGCTGCAGTGAGTACTGAGTTATACTTTTTACTATGGCTATAGCCTCATGTCTGATGCACAGCATCGGGTAATATGTTTCTGCCTTATTTTCGTATCATTTTTTGCCCACTGCCATCATTCAAGCTTCTCTGCTGCAGGATCATATCACTTATTCTACTAAAATTATTAGTCTGCTTATATCGCAAGTTTACAAGGAATTTAAATTTTTATGTTTTATGTCTGTCTTAGAATTTTGATATAATAATTTGATTTTATTCATTTTAAGTTTTTCGAACTGATGATGGAGCTGGACTCCGAAACGTTTTCAATATTGATATGGTGAATTTGCTTGGTGTTTTCTTCACTTATTCTACTGCTATGTTTATAATCACGGTCTGCTTAATTGATATTTTTGTTGTGCAGTGTGGCGCCATGCCGGCCTGTGGCAGCTCTAGCACCTCTGGAACTGGCACTCCAGTTGGCAGCAACGCCTTCACCTCACACAACAACAGCAACACAGCCAGCACGAGCACCACAGGAAACACAAACAACACAGGCAGCATGAGTAACACAGGCAACATGAGTAACACAGGCAACACGAGCACCACAGGAAACACAAACAACACAGGCAGCATGAGTAACACAGGTAGCACCCTAAGCATGGGCAGCACCAGCGTGTTGTCAGTGAGCAACACTGGCGACTCTGACGTTGCTGAGCCGTCCTCGAGCAACAACACGCCCGTGCCGTCGCGGGTGTGCACTCCCGTGTGCGGGTTGCCATCTGACATCCGCACTCCCGTGTGCGGGTTGCCATCTGATATCCCTGCTGACTCCAACACACAGCAACCCTCTCCTGCCGCTTCTACCCGAAACACCTCACCTCCCCCTCCATACAGCTCCCCACCTCCCCCTCCTTCTTACTCTTGTACTCCTCCCCCGCCTTACAGTTCCCCACCACCACAACCCGCCAACCGCCAGTCCCACCACCATCACCACCACCACCACCACCAGCAACTCGTACAACCCAAGCCCAGGGCGTGGCTGGTGCTGGAGCCTCCGGCAGACGCGCTTACGCAGGTCAGGAGGGAGCGTAGGATGGCAACACTGAGGGGCAACACTTGATTTGGGTTTAGGATGGCAACACTGAGGAGGGCGAGCTGAGTGGCAACACTTAATTTGTGTTGCATTGAGAAGCTTTGTTTGATCAGGAATGGCTGATGTAAGTGATACTTTTTTTATTTTCACGAACTTTAAAGAAAAAAGTGTTCAGAGCTCATTATTTGCAATGCAAGTGGCTAGGACACCTGAAGGGCCTGGTGGCTCCTGAAGGACACCTGAAGGGCCTGGTGGCTCCTGAAGGACATCTGAAGGGCCTGGTGGCTCCTGAAGGACTCTGAAGGACACCTGAAGGGCCTGGTGGCTCCTGAAGGACACCTGAAGGGCCTGGTGGCTCCTGAAGGAGACCTGAAGGTTCTGGTGGTTCCAGAAGCAACAGGTACCTAGCCACGTCACCCAAAGTCCGTGGTATCTCTGGCGGTTGCCGGCTCTCATGCCGTCGGTCGAAGGCGTAGTGAACCTACTTGATTTGGTTCTTCAAGGCTTGAAGAAGCTCTCAAACATGTCGACTCTCACTCCTTATACCTTGTCGGAGTAGCAGGACTCCGTCGTCTATCACTTCTACTTTTACTACTGCTGCTACTTCTACTTGTACAACAGCGGCTGCTACTGTCACCACCTTCCCTTTACCCTTCACTAACTTCTGCCGTTTTCTTTACAGCCTCGCAGTGTGGTGCAACTCTTTTATGGGAGACTCAACTCATCCTTAGCTCTTACTATTCTTTATATTCCGTTTTATCTTGCTTTACTCGATCCTTTCTTGCTAAAAGCTTTGACAATTTTAATTTCGCTGTCTGGCAACACTGCCCTGCCGTATGTAGTGTGGTGCTATAATTTTGCTCTGCGTCGATCTGTAGTGTGCTGCCCTAGTGCTACCGTGTACTTTCATGTAGTATGGTGCCCTAGTGCCAAACTGTACTACACTGTAGTGTGTACCCTGCTACATTACACTGTAGTTTAGACCCTGTAGTGTATTACCAAATTGCAAATTGTGAGTCCTACAAAACGTGCATTGCTAAACTGCAAATCCTCGCCCCTGCATTTCACTGTAGTCCTGATTCTGTATCATGGTGGCCTGCTGCAGTTGAAAATTATGCATATCTTCATCGCTACGACAAATCATTACAGTGAAGTCTAACATTTCATTTCTGATTCTCATTTCTGGTTCTATTCCAATTCCTGCGTCTCCATGGCGCCTTTCTTCCGCTCCAAGAATTTACCCTTTTAATAATTTATATTTTTTTTCTCTTTAGCAAAATTATTTTTTTTTTCGTCTTTTCAACTCGCTCCTTCTCTCCAATAAATTTTAAATACTCTGGCTTGTTCCAAGTCAGCTTTCATCGTCACCTCGGCAATTCTCTTCTCTTTTAAGAATTTTCTTACTCGATTGGTTTTTGTTGTCTCGGTGATCTCGGCATTAGTAACCAACGAATGCCCTACCCGCAGGTTTACACTCATTCACTTCTGCTATTAAGCAGGACATTTATGTATCTGAGATTATTCTCTTGTGTGAATCATGATCAGACATATTCATGTTGTTCTGTGTTGATCGTTATCAATAGCCGTTATCCCTGCTCAAGTTGGCACTTCAAAACCATTTAGTAGCTCTGGTTTAGTCAAGTTGATATAGTGTAATAATGATGTACGTTATACATGTGCAGTGTGCACAACTGCACATGCTAATTCTGCGGCTTTTTTGGTTGAGGTATCGCATGAGGCTGTTGATTTGTCGAGCATGAAACTATGGCCACTGGCCAGCAAAACTGATTTGGTGCCTCTGCCTGAACGCTGCTTCTCATTAATGAGCTTTAACGTGTCGATATTGTTAGAACATCGCTAGCGTAATCCACATCTATAGGCTGCGTTCAGTGTCGGGTGCTGTGTTTGGGTGTGCTTGCTCGTCCCAACCATTACCATTGTTTGTTATCGGGACTGAATCGCCTACCAATCCGCTGTTGTTGCATCATGATGGCTTGTTGGTACGTGACGAATATTTAGATCATGTCACTATAGCTTCTCTGCCATGTAACAGCACCCTGGTGGTGGTAACGGTACGTGACAAATTCTTACGTCAAGTCACACGCTTCTCTCCCATGTAACAGCACCCTGCTGGTGGTGGTGGTGTTGTGGTTCCCGGCTTGACGATCATACCAAGCAGTTCTGTGAGTAGCAGCAACTCCAGCCTCGATGTCCAGCACACGACGAGCTCATCAAACCAGCTCTCGGCCAGTAGGGGCGTCGACCCAAAAACTTGGCGCTCCCTTGATTTGGACCCTCAGAAATCGACGCGTCCCACCTTCAGGAACCAGCGATCCTCGTCCATGCCCACATCTAAGGTCGTTATCATAGTGCATGCTTCATCGTCTCTCACTCTCCTTCCCTTCTCTCCCCTCTCTTCGTGTCACCACGATGGCATCTTCTTCGTGGTTCATCTCTGTCCCTGTGCACAGTTTCTACTGCTACACCTCCTACAGCTCCTGCACTCTCGTTTGTCCTGTATTAATCCACTGAATCTTTTTGTTGCAGTCATTCCACCGCCCTTCTTATCTCGTCCTTGTAACTAACTACACTCTTCTCCCAGCTCTTGAGAGACCGTAAAGATAATCTGCTTAAGTACTTATATATTATTCCATGAAACTGTTCTCGTTTATTAACGCGGATATTTTCTTCGAGCCTCCTACTTCCTTGAGAGGCCAGACATGGAGCTGCCTTTCGCTGCATCATTGGTCGTCTTCTCGACATAACAATCACTGTCTTACTAACCCACAAATGCATGCTTCTTCTCAAAACGTATACAAAAATCCGCTGAGATATCTCATTACTCCTACTGTTATACTCCTGCATGACTTTAGACTCTAATTGAAGCTTGCAAAGAAATGGCATGAGGCTTATGAGCTGCATTTTATTACGTGTTTAAAATATGTTCATTACAACATGACTGAGAAGTGAGAACCAATCTTAACCACAGCTGAGATAAGTTACTTCACAATCGATGTAAATAATTAAAACTCCACATTTTCCTATAGCTCACTAAGTTTTTCATACAATAATAGGTTTTTTTAGAAAGCCTTCATGTTTTCCAGCTTCACGCGTCAATTATCGCTAGTTAGAAAAATCTTGGCGTATCAGTACAACTGCTTGCTCTGTTAGCTGCGCCCTTACCTTCACTCATTCCAATTTATGTGTACGACTTGATTCTAAATATATCAATCCAATATAGAGATAATTAGCTATATAATATTTTTAACAATTATTTCTGCAATTATTATCCTTTTAATGTGTGTGGTCGAAAGCTCTCGTTAACGGCATGCGGAGCACAGAGCGTGCATGTCGTGTGACGGGCCATTTGTAACCTGTTATGATCGTTACCTTGCTAATGGCTACTTCGACACGTGACGTTCTTGCAGCACAACAGACGTTCTTGCAACACAGCCAGACGTTCTTGCAACACAGCTTGCCATCACCATTAATGTGGATATAAAAATCCAACGTTTCATGTGATCCCTGTCCAATAATCACTATTTTATTGCCATTAAATACAGATATTCGCGCGCATTGTGGCCCGGCGGAGGCTTCAACTAAGCTCGGAATGTTGCCTCGCAGAGCCTGTGTTCTGTTCTCCCCTTTCCGCTGTTCTTCTCCAATTGACAGACGAATGACATGAACTTTCGGCAAAAAATAGTTATTATCTTCTTTACATCTACGTCAACTTATTTCTCAGGGTTTGCACTCACGCGATATTTTAGGTTAAGCTTCATGAAACTTCTTGTCCTGACTGCAGCTGCTGCAAGATGTACTCATGATTGTGCTGACTATGTCCTATCTATCCGATAGCGCTGATTTTGTACTATATATGTACGACAACACTGTCAGTCGACTTGATGTTCGACAGTGCTGACAGCTAACTTTTATTCTGTTCAGAATGAGGCTGGTCCTTCACAGCTCAGTAGTCAGCATGGCGTGCTGCAATCTCAGCACGGCGGCCCTTCTGGTGCTGCTGGGCAGTCATGTGTGGGTACGTTCTGCTGGGCAGTCATGTGTGGGTACGTGGTGCTGGGCAGTCATGTAGCTGTCTCTTATACACATCTAGATGTGTATAAGAGACAGATCCACTAGTGTACATAACTTTAACTTGTATCCCTCATAGCTTTATCCATCATGTCTGTACATCTATCATGTCTGTACATCCACTAGTGTACATAACTTTTTCATTAGCTGCAGTTTTTTGCCTATATAATTTCTTTTCCAGCACCGTTTTATGTTCAATGATTTATTTTAAGTAATTAAGTGTTGCACGACAATTTTTTCTTTAATGCTTACGTCACGTTACTAAGTTAAAATCGTTTAGACTAAGTTTCCTTACGTTATGGCTTGATTTTCCCATAAATTTCTTGTTTAACAGTGAACTTGTTCGACATAATTTGTGCAAGCATGACTTAGTGAGTTCAAAAGAGAACGGAATGTTGGCGCACTGGCACACTTAGGACTAAGGCACCGAGTTTTTTTTTTATGCAACATAACCATAATGCTACTAATTGAGAGTAGTTGGTTCCAGGTTTTCATCATTCCATGGAAGATGATAAACCACAGCTAACGGGATTATATAGTAAGGTCGCAGTAAGAGAATAAAGTGCAGTGACCCCTCAACCTTTATGTTTCCCGAGGGTCAATATACACGGCCGTACTGCAGTGAACCTTAGGTTAACTTAGTTGTTTGTTCTATTGTTTATCATCTGTGTTTGTTTGATTGGCAGCTGCACTTCTTGTTCTTTGTAGTTGTCAACGGCTCATTTTCAAACTATTATTTAAAATTAAAGAATCGTTCTACTGACAGTAGTTCTAGAATCCAGTCAAAAACAAATAGCATTGACGACGCTTAATGTGCCCTTAGTTACTTTGATCGACTAGCGTGCACATTCAGTTATGACATTCAAGACTGTGAATATGGCCATAGAGTAGATTTAACTGGCAACTGCATTTCTTAAACTATATTTCAACAGTTTATTACCAGACTAAACTGAAGAATTAATACGTCTTTTCCACTAAGTTTAGTGTTAAGTATTCGAGATACAAACGGCATTGTCGTGTTGTGTACCGAAAGACTAAGGACTAACAGGCGCCTGGCACACATTCAGTCTTAAAATGCCTAGCAACTTACAAACCAGGCAGTAAGTCCAGCAGCTATCTCAATCAATCGTCAGTTATGGAAAGATCGGGTTCCAAAGGCCGGATCCCTTGTGAACCAAGTCACGAAAAGTACAAGAATCATGGAAAGATCGGGTTCCAAAGGCCGGATGCCTTGTGAATCAAGTCACGAAAAGTACAAGAATCGGCAACAGGCCATGGGCCTATTTCTTCAACGACGACACTTCTATTCTATTCACAGACGCAGACGGCGGGGATGCAGGATTGTTTGTTCTATACATACGACATTGCCGTGTTGTGTACCAAAAGACTGAGACTAAACTGAGGAATTAATACGTCTTTTCCATCAATTTTAGTGTTAAGTATTCGAGATACATACGACATTGCCGTGTTGTGTACCAAAAGACTGAGACTAAACTGATGAATTAATACGTCTTTTCCATCAATTTTAGTGTTAAGTATTCGAGATACATACAATATTGCCGTGTTGTGTACCGTAAGACTAAGAACTAACAGGCGCCTGGCACACAGACGCAGACGGCGGGGATGCAGGGCGCTGCGCAGCGCCGCTGCTGCACGCTGCACTGGGCGGCCGCGCGTCCAGCTCTGCACTGAAGCCTAACCTCCTGCCCAGCATCATTGCCAAGCAGCGCTCGTTTCGCTGCAAACTCTCCAACAAAAATAAGTAACGACGCGTAAAATAAGTAACGATGCGTCATATGAACGACGCATTCACTCGAAGGCGTTGCGTAGTGGTTACACTAACTATTTCTGATGGGTATTTTTAGTCTCGTGTAACTAGCACAGGAAAATAGTAAAACGAACGAACGTGTATGCAAGAATGCATTGGTGGCAACTATGAATAGTTGAAATTAATAATGTATCTACAAATTAAATTTGAAATGTCGAACAAATGCGCTTTAATTTGTTATGACATTGAACGTATTTTTAACGAAAACGGCGGTTGAATAATCGCAATTATTTGCTTAAACATTCTGATCAGTCAGCCATGTTGAATTTCTTCCATTTATTGGTTGTCGAGGCCACACAGTCCGCTATAAACTGAGCTTTGTCGAGTGCAAATTGAGCGTTTTCTGCTTCAATATAAAGTTGATTCTTTGTTGTGATACTTGATAATTGAATTATATCTTCACTAGCTATTCTTCATTTTAAAAGCCCAAGCTGTAAAAAAATTCACAAACCTAAATTGTAGATGCGTTCTATAGTTGTAAAATATTAACTTTGTATTTTTAACCCTGATTGCTTACCAATTCTTAGACCTCGAATTGAAATTGGGTGCGTGATAACATCCGGTCAAGGTCTTTAGCTCGGCATAAAAATCATTTACTAGCGTAGAAAAAGAATTAAATTCACAATACTTGACTGGCATTGTCATTTGTCATTACTAAATTAATCTTGAGATTCCGTCGGGGCTGCGGGACCCGGTAAATTTTTAATTCAATGATAGATATATGTATTATTATTTGTTCAAAATTAGATTTAGAAAATGGAAATAATTTTAAACGAGGTTTGTCATTTTCTGAGAGGAAAAAATAAAGGATAAGAACTGTTAACCTTAAACAATAAGAACAAAACTAAGAGACGAGGATCCTTGTGCAGGTTTAGGCTTTTGTTCTTTGCGCATTTGCCGAAAAGTTGATTTGTGTTGCGACTCGCAGCTTCATCCAGTGTTGCATGGAGCTGAAGGGCCTCTGTTCAGGCCCGTAATGGGATCTTGAAGATTAAGTCTCTCAAATTTGGGCCTTTTTAATATCATGAAGAGTCATTTTTTTTAATTATTTGTAATGCTGCTCAAAAAGATCAAGATTTCAAATTTGGGACTTCTTGAATATCATGAGGAGTCAGTCATTTTTTAATTATTTGTAATGCTGCTCAAAAAGATCAAGATAATCTTTTGTTGGAGACAAATCGGAAATAAATGAAAATATTCCGTGCCCATTAAGATGGACATTTTTCTGGTCTCCAATCACTGGTTAATTTCGACGTGTTATTAATGTGATTGTCTTACGATTGTGTTCAAACAGTCGCATCATACGAGTTTTTTGCTGTAAACTTTTGCCGTATTTGTTTTAACTGTGCTTATATGGTGTCGTGTATATTGATATTAACCTGTTGTGAGGCTCCACCTTAAAAGTACGCGTGATCTCAGATGAAAACCTAATCCAAAATAAAGCGGTTTTGTGTATTAAGCATTTACCTGCTGATAACTTTGGCTTATTGTCCAGCATTATTAGTCTTAGCAAGTGCATTCTTGTGTGTGCGATTAAGGTATTGTTATGATTGGTCTCTGCGGAGCACCTGACATTGACTTGCTTTCTCGCAGTGTTCGGTACGACATTAAGCTCGAAGACGATTAGAAGAAATAAATCTCCAGGTAAATGTATGTTGTCTGTCGGGAATTTCTGTGGAGTGTACGTTCATTGATCGATTAGATTTAAACTGTGAAATTTATAGTCGCTCTTTTATTATGTGACATTCGCCAGTCCTCGGCACCCGTCTACTTGGCTGCGACGCTCGGCTACTATCTAAATAAAATGGACGGTTTTACAACTTACTTTCGAATATCTTTTGAAGGTATGAGTAGATAAATTATAATTTATTTTTATACCAAAAATTACGTGTAATGTGTAGATGACTGAATGTATACCGGGTTGGCAAGGAGCCAAATGGGTGCGGTATCCAGAGATGTACATATTTCTTGTAAGGTAACAGTCGCACGACTGATAAAGCTGTGTTCATAATCTTAAGACAACATGATTGTTTTCTCGTAGCTAATACCTCGATGTATAGTTCGTTCATCAATATTTCGAGGTAGTTCATGTGTTAACGACGGCCAGGAAAACAGGCTTTTGATTCGCAATTCAAAAACATTAATCTGGACAGTTAGATAACAATGGCGAACTTATACATGAAAATAAGGCATTTTGGCGCTAATGAATTTGTCAAGAATGTATGACCAAAAAAAAAAAAAACTTCGTCGCCAGGCTTGGCTATTCTTGCATATATTAACTGAGCTGTGTCAAATTTTTTGTTATATCGTGAGCAGAGGTGACTATAAACATAATTCAAATATTATTTATCATATAGATTCACTAGAGCGTCCCCGATAAAAAGTTAGCTTAGTAATCCAGCCGGTCAAAATAACAAATCTTTTTCCTTGGATGTAATGCAGTTGGAGTGCAGTTATTCAAATATGTGCATTGGTGGATGATTACATAACAAGCCTGTTTTCGATACTTGCACCTGGAACTCGATGTTGTCTCGGTAAATTAATGCTCATTTATTATTGCAATGATTACGAAAGCGTTGAGTTTTTTTTATCCTTACGCGTGTATCAGATTATGAGATCAAGTACATGAGTTGAAGTAAGGCCATTTTTTTGAGGGGGTTTGATATTAAAATATTATAACTATTACATATCGATATTTAAAACGAACAGCACTAAAATTCACAGAAGAATGCAAGACGTCTTGCAGTAGGTAACGAAGCTGAAACAACAAATTTGGCAAGCTAGTCTCCAAGAAATGACCTGAATTCATTATACAGAATAATTTTCTTACCAAATAGTAATGTTCATAATCCTGCGGCAATTGATATGTCAATACGTCTATTCTCTCGCTGACTTGACTATCAATTTGGGAACCCTATTCAATTTTTGTTTGATTTCATGCGTCCAAGTAAAGTAACCCTAAGTAGGGACCTGCAACAAACACTACAACCTTTGCAAAAAAAAGGTACAAGGTTAAATAAGAAAGAAACTTGGTTCAGTGATTATTTACGTGCGCTGTTAACTCCTTACAGCTGACATGTTCTGCGTTTTCTTCGTCGGGCGCCCGAGCTTCGGCATCCAGAGACCTGGGCTCCTCCAGCACCCTTAGGTCCACATCCCTCTGCCCCTTGAGGTCCTTGTCTTTAACCGCACTGGGGTTTGTTACACTGAGCAGACTGGGGGCCAGACGCCTACGCTTCACGAAATGTACAACTCGGTTCTCCAGACTCTCTGTAAGATAGATGTGGATTGGTCAACCAATTACGGTGCGTTATATGACAGCCCATTAAGGCTTGGATTGTAATATCAGTGGATTAATCGACCAATAATGGTGCATTATATGATAGCCCATTAAGGCTTGGATTGTAATATCAGTTAGGATTAATCGACCAATTACGGTGCATTGTATGACAGCTCATCAAGGGTTGGGTAATGTCCAACATGCCACGGCAACTTTGGTGCGCTTGAAGCCCATAAAAATGTGAGCGTAAGAGCATATACCGGATTACATTCATTACAGTCCACATGCTGTCTGGCATGAGTGAATAATCTCAATCTATTGACGCCAGAGACTAATAGGATTTCGATTGAGGGAAAGGCTTAGTTACTAATAAGGTTTATCTGAGTTTCGTCTAGGAGTTAGCGTCAGCTGACCGAGTCTGTCATCAAGGCTTATGATCATAACATCAGAGGCATATCAAATGCTCTGAATGTAGATGAAGAGGAAGAATGCCATTTCAATTGAAATTTAACTACCTTAAAACTGTCCCTCATAATGATACATGCAAAATACCAGTATAAGACACTCATAGGGACTTGATCTAATTGAATAATACGATCTCGAAATAATCTACATCTAGTTAAAAATATGAGCGATAACGGACTGCAAGTTTTGCGCTGCATCAGAGGCTGATGTTGCTTGGAGTGAATGTTCGCTACGATGGCGTGTTGCTGCAATACTACATCCGTAACATTCATGTTGTGGCACTCACGCTGCACCTCATCCAACATGTATTTCAACATTGTGCTCCTGTAAAAGAGACGTAGATTTGAACCCTAGAATAACATTCCAGGTCCTGCAAAACATTTCCCATTAAGAGACAAAATGTCATTCGCCCAGCAGACAGGGCAGAGGTGCAAGGAAAAAGAAATTGAGCCATGTCTCTGGCGCAATATTCAGTTTCGAAAATCAAATTCTGATAGCAGAGCACAATAGAAAGCATTAGATTATTATCGGTTCATCTGGAAACAACACACAATCAAGTATGAAAGAATGTAAAAGCGTATTAATTAATAATGTAATGTAAAACGCTTCGTTTAAATGGTAAACTCGATGTAACTTTTCTATAAACGAGCCAGTGCAAGCGCTGACCGTATCGAGTGCTGGGCCCAGCATCTCTGGAAGTGAGCTTGCACGCCGCGCAGTGCAGCCGCTGAGAACTGCCACTGAACGTCAGGGAATTGGGTGTAGAAAAGACACAGAGGTACTTCACTGGCGAGCTGATACTGAGGCTTGCGAGGATTTTTCTGTATATTTAATAATTCCGTCACAATTGACGCTTCTTCCTTGCCCAGCCCGACCAGGAACAGCACGGACATGATAGCCCTCACCTGTAACGCGAACGTGACACCTTTTATGGTAAGAAATATCTACAACCTTCGCATTTACAAAACGCGTAATAACACTAACAACTATCATGACACACAAAAATTATTTTAGCAATGACAAGCGCCTTGAGATCTTGAAAATAAATACATGATATTGCAAATATTTCACACGTTTACTTTCAGAAATTGACGTTATGGTCAAACTACACCCATCAATCCTAAATGATTTAGTTTTTCATAATATTATCTTTAACTAGTTAATACTCTAAATGAAGTTACGCACCTGGTGCCAGAGGAAGGCATTCCCAGTGATTGAGGCAACGCACATCCTGTAGCCGGCACCAGCCGTCACCTCACCGAACTCGGCAACAGGACTACACAGCAGAGAACCGCTCTCACTGTCATGGCTACTCCTCTTTTTATCACCCTTATAGCTCACTGTTTTACTCACGTCTTCGATGCTGTTTGAAATGAGTTCAGTATTATCATTTTTTCCATTGACTTCATTTACTTTATTATTGATATTATTTGATTCACAGGCATTTTGATTGCTTAAAGTCGAATTGGTTTCACAATCATCGCCGCTGGCACTGCCCACGGGAACGCCAACGTCTCTCTGACTTTGTTGTGTGTCATCAAAATCCATCCTTCTTATTGCATCCAAGTTTTGACGAAGCCGAGAGTAGCTGTTCTGTAACCGTGCAGCGCCGCTGTGCTCTAAACTGTTCTCTGCTTCACTGGAGTTCCCAAGGATGTCGATGCTAATGCTGTCTATGTTGCGCTCAAAATTAACCACTCCATTTCCTACGTCCATTTTGCAGAAATTACGGAAATCGTGATGGCCGATCATGAGCTCCGCCGCATCGCGCATACGCTGGAAAGTAATGTTAGACTTATTTTATCAGATTTTGAGAGAAAATTTCCCACACAAATGGATATGTGGCTGTAATTCTCCAATCAATTTTAACTAAAATCTCCAATTAATTTGCATCTTCTCGGCTAGAATTAGTGTCGTATCAACATAGATCCCCGCACAAACTAAATATACGTACATAAAAACAAATCAATAAGACTTTACAAGTTTAATGCGCAATAATTATTTCGGCTTTATCGTGATAAAAATGAGGATTTTAAATCAAGGCAAGCAAGAGTTGTCGTTTGTTACGTCACTAACTCAGCACTGACCTGCACACTCAGCACTGACCTGCACACTCAGCACTGACCTGCACACTCAGCACTGACCTGCACACTCAGCACTGACCTGCACACTCCGCACTGACCTGCACATCGAGGGCCCCCAGAGGGAAGAAATATTTGTACGTCCGTGACTGGCAGTCAAAGCGAGCCGAGTAGCCCTCGTTCACGGGGCTCCACGCCAGCATTCGGATGTGTTCAGGGAGCACTGCAATGCAAGCCTCTTATTAGGTAATGATACTGGTGAATGATAGGGGATGGGTGAATGATAATAGTGAAAGATACTGCATACATGATATTGTCAACGAGGGACTAGCTCAAACTAGGGTGATGCTGGCAAGGACTAGGATTAATTTGCCCAATATGGGACTGACTCTGGTTAACATTGATGATACTGGCGAATGATAGAGGACGGGTGAATGATAATAGTGAAAGATTATGCATACTTGATTTTGTCAACGGGGGGGACTAGAACAAACTAGGGTGACGTTGGGAGGACTAGGATTTATTTGCCCAATGTGGGAGTGACTCTGGTCAACGTTGACAAGAAACTGCAAGCAGCGATCAATAGCGGGTTTGTAAAATCCTGCATATTGGACAGATGAATGAATGTTGACATTCCTGACGTAGAGAAGTACTCAACACATTGGAATATTTATTACTGAACATTAATTGTAATAAAAAATAGTAATTATACACAGTAAAAATTAAGTGTAGTCATTAGTGAATGGCGCCGCTAGCAGTTAAGTTGATAAATCAATCAGCATCCGCGCATATAATAATAGCAATACAAAGAAAAAGACTAGACGAGTATAAAAAAAGTTAAAGCTATTAATTAGTATAGCTTTTTTGTCACCTAATCACTCAAGCTCAACGCACAAATCAGTTTTTCAAGCTAAACTTACAAATCACAGACGAAAATCGGCCGTTTCGTGTGAGAAACTACTGATATTACAGCACCAGGACTGGTACACTCACACCTACACACCTCTGTTGAGCATCTGCACGTACTGCAGCTCATGGCTGAGAGCAGCCTGAGCAGCAGCTGTAGCAGGCAGTTGGCTGCGCACGGTGATGGAAATCACTTGGCTGAATGCACTCACTCCTTTATCAGTCCGTCCACACCTGATCAATTATACAAAACATTACAAACAAATAATTTAATGCATTTTTAAGAATATTTCATGAATGCGATTTCACAGAGCTAAATAATTAATAGTGAATATTAGCCACTTACTGGCATTACTCATAATTAAAAAGCCCTTAAATTTAAAATCCAGTTAGTCTGAATCCTGTTATTAGGAATAAAATGAAAGTATGTTAATTAGAGAAAAAATTACCCGCACATGCATTTTAAATAGAACCAACACTGAATATGAATATGGCAGCTTCACTCATTTACCTTTTGTTTCAAAGCATACAAAATAAAAAATATATTTTGTGTTCTTAAATAAAAATATAATCAACTTGTAAATTAAATTACAATTTTGTATCTAATTCTTCCCTACAGCACCTCAATATTCCCACGTGAGAATGAATTTTCAGGTCCAGGCTATATCCCAGCACAATAAATATTATGGATATGTATTAATGGGGCCATTATTTAAAACACAAATAAACTAACATTGACAAATATATGAAGATGATATATAACACACAAATGTCTAAAAGATCAATTTTCAATCCACCAATTTAATAAATAGGTACAATAAATTGAAATAAATCATTTGTAACAAATTGCAGGATGTCTAACAAAGATAACACCAACACCTATGGTAATTAGATGTCTCCCTACTCTTGATGAGCTTGGTTTTGAGGAGTGCTTCGAATAGGTCTGCTTCAATGGTCCTATGTGAGTCTTCTTGCACAGCATAGCCTTGGTGGTCCCAACCCAGGTATGCAAACTTCAGCAGAATATGGCGGCTAGTGTGCCTGTGAATATGGCGGCTGAATATGAATATGGTGGCTGAATCTGAATAATATACATATTTTAGCAGAATATGGTGGCTGGTGTGCCTGAGAAGCAGCAGGAACAAGTCAGTGGTAATCATTTAACAAGAAAATCAAACAATCCAGGCCATACAAAGTTATGTGTAGATAAGACTCACAATATAATTGTCTTACATTCTGCTTAATAAACTGAGCACAATGCATTAGGAATGGAATTATCTAGGTTTAATGCAATCTTCATTACCTTATATTAAGCTAAATACAATACCAATAGCATTATTTACCAATTACAATACCAATTCATTATTTTTTTCTTGATTCAATCAAAAAGGAACTATCTTTGTCTTAGTACAAATGGGAATAGTATAATCTTGCACATAATGCAACCTACACAGAATTAGCTAGCTTAGACTCAGTTCAATGGGAAGACTCAGAAAATTCTATTCAGTTCAGAATAGCATTTTCTTAAGCAAAATGCAGTAAATATGGCCTCAGATCAGGAAGTGTCTTAATGCTGGCTGGGTGAAACAAGTCTAGCCATTCTCAGTGTCCGACTGTCCATAAAATGAATATCTTCTCTTATATAAATCAATAAATAATTCAATAATAATAATAATAATATAATATATAATAGGTAATATATATAATAATAATAATTCAATAAAATAATAAAACTTGATCTGAATTCCTTAGAATTGAGCTTGAAGTGTTCAAAGATCATAATACTCTCAAAATAGTTTTCCTTGCACAAGCAGATGTCAGCTCTAACAATTTAAAAAATCTTCATGACAGAGATATAAAGATAATATTACAACTTATTTATTACAGTTGATACAAATACCACTGAATAACTTTAAATATAAAATAATAAATTAATTTGCATAACTCACTTTTCAAAGTCGAATGGTTTTCCTTCCTTCCTTCCTTGGCTATTGATATTCTGATCATTTTTTGCCATGTTGCGTTGAAGTAGAGCTTTGAGTTGTACATTGTGTGCATGAAGCTGCAGAGCACAAGCCTCCAGCTCCTAAGCAATAAATACAAACTTTTAATAGCAGTAATAATTAGCTATGTTTGCTCAATTACACATTTATTAACAACATATGCAGTAAATTTTGAATTCTTTGCAATAAAATCTACATAATCAAAGTCTAAATAGCATACATATACTTTCTAACTTTATCATCATTCAATAGAATTCATGAATTCTTTGCACAGGTCAACAGCCTAATTTGCTGCAAATGAAAATATTTACTAAATAGTAAATATGCATGATTGCATGTCACTCACTTCTCTGTCCATGAGCTGCACATCTGCTTTGTTTAGCTTTGAACTTGACTTTGCATATTTCCTAGGCATATTTGGAGTATCAGAATTAACTTCTTTAACAACACTCATTCAAGTATACTATGTTCAAACTTAGATCATACATAAATGAAAGCTCTGTAATGCTTTTTTTTGCAGAAAAAAAGATACAATCATTGTGAAAGTTCAGAATGTATGCAAATATAGAACAAATGAATTTTTTTGACCAAGTAGCAAAATAAAAATAAACCATTCACAGTTTTTCAGAATTTCAATGCAAATACAAAGCATAATTACTGTGTTTGGCACGTTTTGTTAGTCAAATTGCATTTAGTCAGTTACATTTTACAACTGGAATGGTTCTGCTTTCTTTTGTTTCCAGAATATTCACATTGTGCTTGCAAGTTATGCTGCAACTGCTTATAAGTTATATGATACATTCCATTTGCCATGAGAAATACCCACCACAAATCAATATATAAATTTGTATAGCCAGTATCTTGAATTCTTGATATCCATGCAGCTATGCCTAGAAATATTATTGAACTCAGCAGTCAATTTGAAGGGCAATCGGTTTTGAAAGGATGACGCCACAGCACCAAATCGTGAAATGCATAGTGGGTTTGGTTTGGCCACCAAATTTGTTGCATGTCTAGCTTTCACCTACATTTTGCAGAGCTGGGCAGCGCTACTTTGAAATGTAGCGCCGCTACCGCTACATGCTCTAAATGTAGCGGGCGCTACCGCTACATCCACTAGATTGTGACAGGCACTACCACTACCGCTACAGTAAAATGTAGCGCGTTACGTTAGCCGCTCAAATGGCCAAAATTTTTAGAAAAAATCTCGTAATATTTATTGTTCTGCTATTGGGATTTACTCGTAAACATTAAATGAGAATAAAACATTTTCAAAACATATTAATTCAACTTTATTGCAATTAACCTAACCAAACTAGTACTGGTTACTGTGGTTAGACACAGTAAATAGAAGTTAGTTATTTACTTATTTTTATGTTTTACCTTCCCTACATGGATGTCTACTTTAATCTACCAATCTCAAAAAGTATCCACATATATATATATATACAAATGAAAGAGTGATTTTTTTATATTTAGATTCAAGTAGACATCCATGTAGGGAAGGTGAAACGTAAAAATAACTCTAAGCAAACTGAAACATGAACAAATACCTGTACCATTTACTCGCAATTTGTAAGCAAATTGATATATAAAAATAAGTAAATAACTAACATTTACTCGCAAGCAAACATGGAAAAATCAGAAATTTCACACAAATTCCTTTATCCTTTATTTATCCTCTATTACACAGAAATTCCTTTACCCTTAATTATTTATTTATTAAATTCCTTCATCATATATTTTACACAGAAATTTTATCCTTTAAAAATACCAGCATTTCAAAATGAACAACTGAAATGTTCATTATCAAATTAATTAATATCAGTTTTAGCTAAGTTAGGTTAGTTTTATTTGCAATACTCGCTACTCGGTCACTTCTATCCATATATTAAACTTGATATAAGCTGCCAGTTACAGAGGATTATATTCACATGCTAAACTTATTAAGTTACTGAATACAAACAGGTTACATATTACCAATGAAATAACTCAAATAAGCATCAGAGCTATAAAATCAAGTTCATATTGAGAACAATTGCTGCCGACATGCTTATGTTGATACCACATCACTGAGATAAATTAATGGGTAATCTTGACTAAATCGTGATGCACATTCTGTTTATTATAGCACAGATATATGATCTTTTACCAAGCCAAACTCAGTCGTATACGTGATAACCCACAATTAGATGGGCAAAAAATTCATCGCCATTTGAACAAAGTCTCAATCACTTCAATTTTATTACACGGAAATTCCTTTATCCTTTATTCACACAAAAATTTTATCCTTTGAAAATACCAGCATTTCAAAGTGAATATCCGACAAGCTTGAACGCTTCGGCTTTAGGATATCCTTTCCCAAGGAAAACATCCTCTCCACCGCAGCACTAGAAGGGATTGGAGTGTTGTACAGTAATTGGTCAAAAACACAAGGGAGAAGTTGAGGAGAAATACTAATGTAGTAAAATAATCAAAGTTCTGTCATTAAATTACTTACCTCCAGAGGTAGCATATTATCCACAAAAAAGTGATTAGTTTTTGGTCAACGTTAGACTGACAGACTGCTCGACTGGCGAAAGCCATGGACTGTTCAATCTTCTGCTGTTTTGCACAAGATTGAGTGTTAGTTTCTTTATCCATACCACTATGACTTCTCTTGCGTTCTTTTGTAGCAGTTTCAATGAGGTTGTTTAACTTTTTTGCTAAATTTGGATGCACACGGGTCATGTGAAGTTTCAGATTGTGCATTGATCTTCTATTTGCAGATATAACTTATCTTTGGAGCACAAATTAAACATTTATACTCAACATTATTTCCCTTAACACCAGTGAATTTGTAATATTTTTCAAGAAAGGGCCAAGGATTAGATGTTAGTGAACAGATGATGTTCATGGCAATGGTGAACGCAAGGTACAAGTACTTGTACTAGCCTTAGTAGGTGAGCCGACTGGCATAGACACTGTCACTGATAGTGATGGCTTTTCCTCCTCTGACAGTTGCAATTCTGCATCATCTTTATCCCTGGACGCACAAGGATCATTGTCGGCCTTCGTAATATTAATATATTTATCCATTTTAAGTGCATACAAAAATATCAATTATTTTATTTGGCATACACAGATGAGCATCTAGTCTAGAAGGCTAGAAACCGTTCTCAAATCCTGAAATTTAGTGGTATAAGCTGGCGCCTGGCAGTTAGTTGCTACCCCCTAAGTTCCTAATCCTAACAAACCGGAAAATGTACATGAACGGCAAGACAAACACACCCTACAAGCGCTCTCAGCCAACAAGTGGCTGGAAACTTGTAACAACAAGTGGAAACTTGTAACAACAAGTAACAACTAACATGTTGTCATTGACACTAGTAACAGTAGACTCCTGCGTTTGGTAGTTTTTTTATCCGAGACGAGACGAGACAACAGGCTCTGTCCCGGTTTGCAATAAAAACCGGGACAATTTTCAGCCCTCCGTAGGAATTCCGGGACGATACCAAGACGAGACGAGACATCCCGGTTAAAATAGGTACCTTAAAATTTCCCATAATTTATAGCCATTTTAATGTGACATAACGAGACGAATCAATTATTGATGTGGTGTAAACTTTGGCTTACCATCATACATTTATACAGATCTGGGCAGCGCTACTTTGAAATGTAGTGGCCGCTATTGCTACATGCGCTAAATGTAGCGGGCGCTACCACTACCGCTACAATTGCTTAAATGTAGCGCTGCTACCGCTACTGAAAATGTAGTGCGCTACTGCCCACCTCTGGTAACAACATACATGTTGACACTTATAACAGGCTGAGGTTGACAACATTACACCGAAAATCTTTCATACAGTTTTATTCTGTAATTTATATTATGTATGTATCATGCTGGTTTTTAAATAATATTTGATACTATCAAGTAAAATTTAAAGGCTTTATCTATAAACGTAGCAGTAACGCTGTAGCGGCAAAACCTAGTATCGCTACTTAAATATGTAGCGGGCGCTACCGCTACCGCTATAATTGCTTAAATGTAGCGCCGCTACCGCTACTGAAAATGTAGCGGCCGCTACTTGTAGCGCACTACTGCCCACCTCTGCATTTATTTAATAACTTGAGACGTATCCTTTTACTATTCTGATTGGAGCTTAGCAATTGAAATGATTTTTGCTACGAATACATGTTGTGGTTTAATATGGTACTGAATATTGAGAGGCAAATAAAAATGGAATAACACTTTTTTTTAATTCTGTTCTATGATGGTTTGGAGGAGGCCATACTAGCTGTAGCTGGTGACATCGGCTGACTGGACAGACTTTGATTTGCCTCCAGCTCAATCACAGAATCAGATTCATTGATCTTGCCTTAAGCAATCTCCTTCAACAAAAAGTTTAAAAAAAATAACAACATTTTAAAATACAACAAAATTTAAGTTGGAAAATATAATAGTTTGATCTTCAAAAAAAACTCGAAATATCCATGTGTAGCCTTTCTAAATAACATTAAACAAGCCCAAGTGTTTGAAAACAATTCAGGAATCTGCGCAATTGTGAAGATTTCCCGGATGTGTAGCGCAAAATTTTACTAAAGGCAGAGATAATCTAATACTAGCTTCAGTATTATTAGGAATATCTTACCAGGACTCCACTCCACTGTCTACTAATTGGCCGACGAATCTAGACACTGAGTCTCTACTCTGGACTCCCTATGCGCTCCATGGCGCCTGAACTTGTTTCTAACGCGTAATGAACTCGACTCGTACTCGTATGGTTCCCATAAGTGCCATCAAAGCCTTTGTTAAGACTTAAGAGTAACATTTTTACTCAATACTCAGCCATGCATACATCGACAGGTTTGCGGTGTTTGTCGGACCACTAATTAACTGCCATGTCAGTTAGTCAGACAAATTTTGCTAAATCTGCAATTAACTCAATTTAACTGGTAACTGTCTATGGCCCTATTAGCAATAAAGGGCTAACTGGTCATTCTTCAACCCATGTTTTCGAAATGATTCATATCGTTATCGAGAAACTTGTTTTATCTTAAACAATTAAGACAAATCTCGTCTCGTCTCGCTATGTCTCGTTTCAAATCTGTCTGTCTCGTCCTGTTCATTATTTACCGGGACACAAGTTTTAAAGTCCGGGACAGAAGTCTTGTCTCGGTTCATACGTTTATTCCGGGACAAAATTTGCCCTCTGTCCCGTTATTTTTTTCCCGGAATTTTCTCGTCTCGTTTCGTCTGTCCCGGTTCATTTCGAGAAAATTATTTCGAGACGCAGGAGTCTAAGTAACAGCTAACAGGCTGAGTTTGACAACATTACACGTACACCAAAATCTTTCGTACAGTTTTATTCTGTAATTTGTATTATTTATGTAACAGTATGTTCTTGTAGTATCATTAGTATGTATCATGCTGGTTTTAAAATAATATTTAATACTATAAAGTAAAATGTAAAGGCTTTATCTATAAATGTAGCGGTAGCGCTGTAGCGGCAAAACCTCGTATCGCTACTTAAATATGTAGCAGGCACAACCGCTACAGCTACAATTGCTTGAAAGTAGTGCCGCTACCACTACTACTATTGAAAACGTACCGGCCGCTACATGTAGCGCGCTACTGCCCACCTCTGACATTTTGTAACTACTGCGCCTGTCTCTTTTTGAAGTTTTTGCTTGAAGATGGGATGCTACTGCACCATTGCTGGATGCACCAGTCATTCTCACAACTACAACGGAAAACTGGACAACAGAATGCTTTTCTTCAGTTTACCAGCCGTGATGGAAGACCAAGGCAGTGAAGTTCTCAACAGCAGTTTTTTATTCAGCCACATTGATTGCATCATCTGAAAGCAGAAAGTTATACCTGTTACTGTCATATTTATGGTAAACAATACTATAGATTTTCCACAGGCAAAATCTGTCATTTGCCACTAGATAAGCTACACTGCTACAGAAGTAACAACAAAAAGTAATACTGTTTACAGATCAGATTACATTGTCATGATCCATTATCCTCATGCTCACTGTGGCATCAATGACTGTTGTTGCAGTTGGCTGATTTTTGGATGTTTGACGGGATGCTTATTTCATATTAGTCATGTGATAGGGAGGATCCTGCCAAGACTGTCATACTTCAAATGCATCAAAAGGATGGTTGATGACCATTAAATTAGTGATTAGCTGGGACTACATTTCTTTCAAACACCCAGTATGAAGAAGGTATTTAGTAAAGGCACTGACTATTGCAAACTGAACAGGAGGAGGGATATCCCCTCCTCCACACAAGTTTTGGACTGTTATGGAGACTCCAAGTTCATGGAGGGTTTCCTGCAGCTCAGTCCGAGCCATAAGCATTGTAGTAGAAAATGCACTATTGAGTCTACTTCCCCACACTGACAAAGGTTAGTCTCTGCTAACTTATGCGATGTAAATGTTGCTTGACTCCAACGTGTCCAATTTGTAATCTGGCTAATGCTGCTTCTACTATTCTGATCTTACATGATGACCATGGCCAATACTGCACATGACCTTTAATTGACATCAAATGTCTTCCCTTATCTGAACTTTCAACTTCCTGATGCCAACTGTTGTCCCAGTATCTCATAAGTGATGTTCTAACTTCTCTTACCATATCTTCCTTGTACACCCCTGCTTCCAGAGTGATAT